>NC_050467.1:30674895-30974895 GCF_013373865.1 Monomorium pharaonis | reverse complement strand
TTCCCCAATCACCCCCGTACCTTCTCTTCCCAATCCCCCAAACTTAACCCATCACTGCCCCGCCCTTCTTACCCTATCCTTTATTTGCGCCATTAAAATTTTAATCACTGCAAATTCCACATCTCAGCGCAAGACATTTTTTCGTGATTTTTTAATAATGGGTCCTCGTGCTGCAATATCGAATTCGAAAATTATAAAAACCTTAATTCAATTCAAAATTTGTGACAATCGAACCGGTAAATTAAAATCAAAATTTCATTCTGTTTGGAAAGATATATGCATAACTTGGGAAAATAGAATGAAACCTACGAATTTATATTTTTACGTTTTTCAAAACCGACATGACGTTTTTAAGCCTATAAAAAGATCAAAAACGTAACTAACTTTAATAATTTCAGAGAACAAAGTATTATTCTTACAAGGGAACCTCGCGAACTCGAAAATTCTGATTTTAATGAAACTTGGCATAAATGTAGAGGGGGTAAATACATGAATTTAAAAATTTATCGTAGCTGCCCATAAACGGTTTAAAGGGGTGAAACCACCCTTCAAAGATTGAGACATTTTTCGTTTTCTCGATATATCTCGTAAACTAAACAAAATATTAAAAAATGTTTTATACAAAAGTTTTACAATAAAAGTACTTCTATCTAACTACAGTAATTAAATTAAAAAAAAAATTATTTAAACAATTGTTTTTTAATTAAAAAAAAATTTTTTTTTTTAAATTTTATTAATGTAGTTAGATAGAGATATTGTTGCCATAAAATTTTTGTATAAAACATTTTTTGATATCTGCAATACTTTTCGAGATATATTGGAAAAAGCAAAAATCTGCTCTACGCTATGCACTGAAAAAAGCATGAGAGAATGCGATAGCACCGCGACGGAGAGCGTTAAAAAATATTTTAAAGAAATTTTTTATTAAGGTTTATTTATGATATTGAATATAATATAAGATACTAAAAATATAATAAAATAAAGTAATATAAAATAATATTTTGTATAATATAATAATATGTAATAATATAATATAATAATGTCGCACGTGAATGCATGCTGATGTGAGTGAGAGAGAAAGAGTAAATAATATTAATATAATATAGTAATATAATAATATAATATAGTAATATAATAATATAATATAATATAAAATATTTATATCCAGACTTCTTGGTCCGGATCCATTAGCGGTGACATGCCAGAGAGTCGACGCAGATCGACGACATCTGCCAATCCAAATCGGCCATATGATTTGTCAATTAAGGCATTATTTCGCTCTCTGTCGATCTTGCAAAAGTATCGCGTCCAAAATCTTTTTCTTATATTGATAAATCCATGTATGTGGATGTTATAAAGATATATCCATGTCTAGATACAAAATTAACATATTTTAGTGTGGCATTATACATTGAACAACAATATACTTTAAATCAGGGTAATGAAAATGCAAATTAAAAAATAATGCATTACTTATTAATTTTTTAATAAGTAATTATTTCTTTATTCATTAATTATTAAAACAATAATGCGTAATAAAAAAACTCGCATTAATTATTTCAAAAGTAATGCGTAATAAAAAAAATCGTATTACTTATTACAAAAGTAATGCGTAATGAAAAATATCGCATTACTTATTTCAAAAGTAATGCGCAATGAAAAATATCGCATTACTTATTTCCAGTGTTGTAATAGATCATTAAATAAATAATCTAGATCAGATCAAGATCTTTATCAAAATATTAAATCTAGATCAGATCACAGATCATTTTTCATACATTTGATCTAGATCATAGATTACATTAATTTTGATCTAGATCGAAGATCGTTTCTTTTTTTTACTTGACAATTTGGTAGGAGTAGAAATCAAAGTTTTTTAAGCTTCTTTAATAGGCTTTTAGGAATATCCCAGAAATCTTCTTTAATGGATCCGGACAAAGAAGTCTGGATATAAATATTTTATATTATATTATATTATTATATTACTATATTATATTAATATTATTTACTCTTTCTCTCTCACTCACATCAGCATGCATTCACGTGCGACATTATTATATTATATTATTACATATTATTATATTATACAAAATATTATTAATTTATATTACTTTATTTTATTATATTTTTAGTATCTTATATTATATTCAATATCATAAATAAACCTTAATAAAAAATTTCTTTAAAATATTTTTTAACGCTCTCCGTCGCGGTGCTATTGCATTCTCTCATGCTTTTTTCAGTGCATAGCGTAGAGCAGATTTTTGCTTTTTCCAATATATCTCGAAAAGTATTGTAATATCAAAAAATGTTTTATACAAAAGTTTTATGGTAACAATATCTCTATCTAACTACATTAATAAAATTAAAAAAAAAAATTTTTTTTCAAAAATTAAAAAACAATTGTTTAAAAAAAAATTATTTTAAATTTAATTACTGTAGTTAGATAGAAGTACTTTTATTGTAAAACTTTTGTATAAAACATTTTTTAATATTTTGTTTAGATTACGAGATATATCGAGAAAACGAAAAATATCTCAATCTTTGAAGGGTGGTTTCACCCCTTTAAACCGTTTATGGGCAGCTACAATAAATTTCTAAATTCATGTATTTACCCCCTCTACATTTATGCCAAGTTTCATTAAAATCAGAATTTTCGAGTTCGCGAGGTTCCCTTGTTAGTGAAACTGACGGGTGGCACTCACTTGGACACGGTTCAAATGACCACGGTGCATTTGCACACTGTGCATTTGGACACAAAAAAAATTTTATTAAAAATGTACACCAGTTATATGCACACGTAAAATTTGACCACCGGATATTTGCAGACGAAAAAATAATCACCGTTTATTTGGACATGTAAAAGTTGCACACCATTCAAGTGCACACCGCTCACTTGCACATCATTCACTTGCACACCGTTCACTTGCCCACCACTCATTTGCACACCAAGAAATGCGCACCGATCATTTGCACACGGAAAGATGCACACCAATCATTTGCACACGGAAAGATGCGCACTAATCATTTGCACACAGAAAAATGCGCACTGATCATATGCACACTGTTCATTTGGACACGGTGCTTTTGGACACCGTTTATTTGCACACCGCTCAGTTGCACACCGTTCAATTGCACACCATTTAAGTCGCAAACCCATGCGGTGCAGTAAATGCTTTACACACACACACACACGCGCGCACGCACGCACGCACGCACACACACAGGGGGGTGCGAGGGGGGTCTTCGACCCCCCCCCCCTCCCGCACCCACCCCGTCCAAGTAGCTAACCCATGTACACATTGCAAACGCAGCCATAATGTATGAATATTCAATATTTGATTGAACGGTGTCCAAATGAACGGTGTGCAAATGATCAGTGTGCATCTTTTCGTGTGCAAATGATCGGTGTGCAACTGAGCGGTGTGCAAATAAACGGTGTCCAAAAGCACCGTGTCCAAATGAACAGTGTGCATATGATCAGTGCGCATTTTTCTGTGTGCAAATGATTAGTGCGCATCTTTCCGTGTGCAAATGATTGGTGTGCATCTTTCCGTGTGCAAATGATCGGTGCGCATTTCTTGGTGTGCAAATGAGTGGTGGGCAAGTGAACGGTGTGCAAGTGAATGATGTGCAAGTGAGCGGTGTGCAATTGAATGGTGTGCAACTTTTACATGTCCAAATAAACGGTGATTATTTTTTTGTCTGCAAATATCCGGTGGTCAAATTTTACGTGTGCATATAACTGGTGTACATTTTTAATAAAATTTCTTTTGTGTCCAAATGCACAGTGTGCAAATGCACCGTGTGCAAATGCACCGTGGTCATTTGAACCGTGTCCAAGTGAGTGCCACCCGTCAGTTTCACTAAGAATAATACTTTGTTCTCTGAAATTATTAAAGTTAGTTACGTTTTTGATCTTTTTATAGGCTTAAAAACGTCATGTCGGTTTTGAAAAACGTAAAAATATAAATTCGTAGGTTTCATTCTATTTTCCCAAGTTATGCATATATCTTTCCAAACAGAATGAAATTTTGATTTTAATTTACCGGTTCGATTGTCACAAATTTCGAGTTGAATTAAGGTTTTTATAATTTTCGAATTCGATATTGCAGCACGAGGACCCATTATTAAAAAATCACGAAAAAATGTCTTGCGCTGAGATGTGGAATTTGCAGTGATTAAAATTTTAATGGCGCAAATAAAGGATAGGGTAAGAAGGGCGGGGCAGTGATGGGTTAAGTTTGGGGGATTGGGAAGAGAAGGTACGGGGGTGATTGGGGAAGGAGGGTGTGGTTATTCGACAGGTTGGTATGGACGGTTATGGGATACGGGGTAGAAATTTGAGGATGGAAGGAGTGAGACAGTATGGAGAAGCTAGAGAAGAGGTACCTGAGATGGATGCTAGGCTTGGATTGGCACACGCCGGGCTATATGGTAAGAGAGGAGATACTAAGGGATAAATTGAAAGGGAAAGCGGGTAGAAGGGCATGGAAATATGAAAGGAGTTTAGAAGAGGGCGGAGGTAGTGAACTAGCAAGAAAGTGTTTAGAAGAAATAAAGTTAAAGTGTAGGATAAAAAAAGTAGGGAGTGGCTGGGAAGAGAAAAGAAGGAGTTTTTGGGAGGACAGGGGAGGGAGTTTGGAAGAGTTAAGCGAGGAAAGAGAGGAGGATAGAGTAGAAACGATATTTATGAAGGATAAAAAATGCAGAGAGAGGAAAGATGGGAGGGAATTGTAGGTTCGGAATATAATAGGTGGTATAAAATGGTGAAGGAGGAGGGCATACCAGAATACTTGAAAAAATGGTGGGGAGAGAGCAGGTGGAGGAGAATTATAAGGTGTAGACTGGGTAACGAGATGAGAGGCAATAGAGGAAGAGGATTGGGAGGAGGAGGAAAAGAAAAGGTGTAGATTATGTGGAGGTGGCGTAGAAACGTGGGAGCATGTATGGGAAGAGTGTAGAGATTGGGGTTTAGACAGAGACAGTTGGCAGGAGGTGGTAGGAAGAATCTTAAGGGCAGATGGGAAGGGAGAGAGTTGGATTAGGGATTTGATGAGAGAGAGGGAACGGATAGAGAGAGGAGAAGATAGCATGAAGAGTGGAAAAATAGTTGATTTATTAAAGAAAGGGCAGAGGAAACGGAAGTCCACAGATAGGCGGTGTGTGTGTGTGTGTGCGTAGGAGGACAGGATGTGGAGGCAGCAGCGGCTGCCAAAGCAACCTGGATTTAGATTTAAGATAGAAATAAGTTAGTTTAAGATAGAATAAGTTCATGTTGAGATTGTAAACCCCAAGGGGAATCAATAAAGCTCATTAATAATAAGTTTTAATGAAATTAATTTAATTACATTATACACATAATTGTCGTCAACCGTGCCGAAATTTCTTATAGTGCAAAATTTAGAAAGTTAATTTGTGAAGATCTTGAAAAAATTATTGCTGTGATTATATATTGATAGGGAAAGGTGGGGAGTTATGAGACGGGTTTTTTTTTAAAGCACAACTACCATAAAAATCGATAATTTGTAAATTTTTAAATTAGGATATGTAGTAGACTTAAAAATACAACCATTGGCTGTAGCAGTTCGTTGAAATTCATAGCGACTGTAAAAATTTATATGGTTCGCAAAAAAGTTGTGATTTTAGAAATTTTATCAATGTAATTTTCATAAATGGTGGGGAGTTGTGAGACATAACAAAAAATAGGAGAAAATGGCATATTTTTATGATTAATCTTTATTTAAGCTGTGAAAAATAAAAATTAAGACAATTTGGAAAAAGAAAATGTTGAAAAAAAAAACAAAGCCGGCTTAGGGTTAACTTAATCCGGTTAGCCCAAATAATCTTCTTAGTCCAATTCGCAGTGAACACAGGTATAAGAACCAGTTGTTATGCGGGCACATTTCAACAAACCGTTTTTCCGTCAGTTTGGCCACTTACAATTAGTGATGAAACGAAATTGACCAATTGTTCATTCGAATCGGGGTCTAACATTGCTTGAGTGAGCTTCGAAATGTAGCGAGACAATTTTGATTTATCAATGTCGTATGCTTGACCAACAGATCGCAACGACTTTTTCTCAATCGTCACCTCCTTGATGGCAGCCACTATCGCATTAATATCTGCTGATTTACTTGTCCCATTTTTATATTTGTGACGCGGCATGACGACTACAAAAATCAAGGATAAATTTAAAAAAATCAGAAAATGGCTGAACTCACAATAAATTTGGATTAAACATTCAAATTATGTATGAATAATTCGAAATACGCATAAAAGATGTAAACTCAAGTTGAGAAATGTCAAAAACTGTGTGTCTCACAACTCCCCACTTCTTGTGTCTCACAACTCCCCATTTTGGACATTTTCAAACTGACTGCATCGCTATCGACACACCGAATGTTCGTCCAAAATTCCTTATGTGTATGAAAAGGCAATCGCTCAATAATAATTTTGCACGTACTTAGCTTTGCAAATAGCTTCTAAACTTGAGTTAAATTACTACAAACACAAATGGTCGAAAAAACTTTCAACAATGTTTTTTATATCACTATATACAGAGACGCTTAGAATGCCTGTTGACGCGACGAATGCTAACGGAAAAGTAATGTTATGTCAAGATAAACATTTAACACTTCTTGGAACATTTCTAACTTTCTCAGTATGGCGGAGATTGACGTGTCTCACAACTCCCCATGTCTCACAACTCTTCATCCTCCCCTACAATTAAAAGATCTACATCTTACAATTCTTTCAATATGGATTGTAGATATTTATAATCATCCACTAGAACAGGAGCCATCCAATCGCTGATTGCTGTTAATTCGGGATTAATTTCAATCCTTCTCCATTTTACTAGAAGTATTATGTAATTTCTTTACTAAATTTTCTTCATTTTCTTTCTCATCTTTTGTACCTAACGAATTGCATTCAGCAACATTGAAATTATATAAAATATGTCTCGATAGGAGAATGTACTTATTAATAATTTATTTCAATATATATATATATATATATATATATATATATATATATATATATATATATATTTAATAGTTTTAATTCTAATTATTTTACCTGTTTTAGATCAGTATTCTGGAGCATTAGAGTGCTTTTGTATCGCATCAAACAATGGCTGGAAGAGATCAGTATCATAATTTGATTTTTTCCCTTGTAATAAAGTAACTAATCGCTCAAGTCCCATGACTGTATCTACATGGTGGTTCGGTAAAGGTACTATATGTATATATACATAGTACCTTTATTTGCAAGCCTAACATAAAATAATATGATATTGAATAGACTATGTAATTTTGGGCAAAAAGGCACCTTTATATTTTCTTTAGGTCTGGTCTACAATGGATGTCGTAAGACGTGTCGGATGTCAGGAGCAGTCGGGAGCATGCGCACTACTCTGGCTTTTAGTCGTGAGTCGTATATCGGTGTTTTTATACGAAACTGCTCATCTCGACCAATTTCGATCGGCACTACAATTTTACGTAAAAAGAAGTGGATTGAAGTTATGTAAAGCACGATGCAAGCCGATGAATATCTTATTGAACTCGTAAGAGAAAATAAGTGTCTCTATGATAAAACAGACAAAAACTATAAAGACAATGCAAAGAAAAAAGAAATATGGACAGCGATAAGTGAAAAATTGAAATATTTGTTGGGAGTTGATATGCCAGGTAAATTGTTTTATTTATAACTTAGTAAGTCTGAATGCATTATATAATTGGTCTTTTAAAATCAATATTTTCTATATAAAGTTTAATTTTGTAAAAGTAAATGTCAAAATTGAGTATAATTTATTTAAAATATGTGCTTTAAAGAGACTTAACTAAGTTAGATTGTTGTGACATAAAATAAACTAAAATCGGTGTAAAATGTTATTGTAACTTATAACATTGAGAAGCGATGGATATCTTTAAGGGATGTTTAATCGGGAACATAAAAAGCAAAGCCTACCACCATCGAAGTCTGGCTATAAGCCTTCAAAGCCATGGGACTTGTATGAAAATTTGTTCTTTTTACTTCCACATATTGCTCACAGACGGTTAGTCTAAAAAATATAACATATTCTAATTTTTTAACTCGTTAAAGAAGAGAGCATTTTTAAAAGTTATTAAAATTTAAAGCTTGCGGATAACTTTTAATTTTTGCAAGTTTTATTTTTGGTTTTGGTATTTCTAAACTTTTTTATTTAATTGTGCAGCATATCAACATCATTTTTACCTTCTGAGGATCCTTTATTTAAAAATGTCAGTGATTGTACTGAACAAAATGAGAAGCTAATAATTGCTAATAATAGCGAACATGATTATTCTAATTGGGAAAATTATGAAGGTTTGTATATTTTATAAATATTACATTGGCATTGTTAGTTTAAAACTAACTATGACTGTTTTCTAGATGTTGATGCATTACCGGATGTGGCTGGCGAAATCGGTGACGTATATGCGCATACTTCCAATGCAAGTTCTTCTAATTGTACCATGCCTGCATTATCGGTTTTCTTAAGTAGCGCCTTTAACGGGAAGAGAAAACCCTTGCAATCAATTAACACTAGAAATCAAGTAAAAAATACATATAAGAAACTTCCCGATTCAATTTCTTCTAAAAACCGCCATAGACCATTTACTTCATCATTTGCAAATAATGATAAGTTTTTCGGTAAAAAAATTTTGCGAACCTGAAGTGGATCAATTCGTGAAGAAACAGACAGTAAAACGCGAGTTACTCGAAAAAAATCTCGACAATGCGACAACAATAATATCAACAGCAGTCAAGTCCATGGCTTCTCGTGCAAACGAAGAAAAACCTAAAGAAGGATGTATCCATATTATTGAGGATGGTTTAAATAAAGTTCAACCAGACACAAAAATTCAATGCATAATTGAGCTCCTGCAGATCATTCAAAAGTTCACAAACGTTGATGCAGTAAATACGAAGGACCAGTGAACAGTTCATGAACAGTGCTGTCAGTTAAAAATAAATTTGAATAAGCACCCTGATATTCAGTAGAATATTATATTAATAAATCTTTAATAGTCTATTTAAAAACTTATTGCTCTGAGATTTCTTGTTAAAAAAAAAAACAAAATATTTTAATTTTTGCAGCTTGTTAATGTATTCAGATGCAACGTTCATTTTTAATTTTTTTTTTATTAAAATTATATTAAAAAATTAATGTAATCGAAATCATAGTGGAAGGAAACATCATGTTTCCTTCCACCATGGAATCGATTACATTAATTTTTCAATATAATTCTAATAAAAGAAGAAAAAGAAATTAAAAATGAACGTCGCATCCGAATACATTTCCATGGCGGAAGAAAACATGGTATTTCCTTCCACCATAATCGATTTTATTTATGAAGTTATTTTTGTTCACCCGAATCGTGCAATAGGTTCGCGCATTCTCACAAACCTTACGTTTTACTCGCAAAAGGCGCACTTACTAAATAATTATTATTTAAGGAAAAATTAAACATTTTATTATTAAAAAAATTATTTATCAGTTTAATTATTTTATTATTACATAAAGCCAAAGAAAAAATATCTTTTATTTCAATATTTAAATACTTTCTAAAACTAGTTCTTATATCGTATACGAATATTGGATAGATATTTTATTTTTGTTAGTATTGGTTAAAACATGACATTATAAGATGTGATATAACTATAAAATACGATGTGATATGTTGTAATATGAACTTTATAATGTTATGTGATAAAAAAATAAAATAATGTAATATTCCTATGTTTATTATTAACCTTGAATAAAAACAAGCAGTATATTTTCTATGTGATTAAGGAGTAATTCAATATAATAGCGTTACAATATTTAATCTATCACCCGCCATTGCCATGAGATGCTTCCTTCGTCTGAGACAAAATATTGAGCTAGATTTTCTCGTTGTCTCACAGCGGCAGCTGTGCCAATATTGGCACCAATTCGTCCCAAAGAATGCAACAAATTATTTTCTCCGACTATATCCCGCCAGCTTCCGGATATTATCTCACCATCATTAGTCTCAAAATCAACAATTCCATGCGGAAAGTACTGCTTCTTATTTTCCATCATGATAAAGTTACGTAAGCAAACAGTAGCTTGAATAATAGCTTCCCTTGTGCTCAACTTTACAGCTAATGGTCTTTGCAAAATTTTCCATCTCGCTACGAGAATACCGAAGGCATTCTCTACAATTCGACGTGCTCGTGAGAGTCAATAATTAAATACCTTTGCTTCTATATTTAGCAAATTTCTTCTCGAAAATGGGCGCATCAAATATGTTTTCAAAGGGAAGCCTTCGTCACCGACAAGAGCAAATGGCTGTACACAATCAGTATGGGGCAAAGAACAAGCTTCCGGTAGACATATGGTGTTTTGTTCCAATGCTTCCTGTAGTGCAGTTTTTGACCAAATTCCAGCATCATTCATAGAACCTGACAACAAACATTCGAACATTCTTGAAGCAAATACAGAACATTGCAGCAACATTGCGGCAATGTTGTAACGTTGTAGCAACATTACAGCAACATTCTAACATTGCCGCAATGTTACTGCAATGTTCTGTATTTGCTGAAATATAATATCCATACATGTACCATTATCAGAAGTGATTAAAAATTTAAAATTGTGTTTAAACATTAAATAGTTTATTAGGTTTTTTAGTTGAATTTTATTTTTTCAAAATTTTTTACTAAATTATTTTTTATTGCTTTTGACAATAGTTCTTTTAAATTTCATTAAGTTCTTCAAGTTTAATGTCACCGTAGTGAACAGTTTAAGCTTACCATAATCTCCAATATCGACACTGATAAAACGGTAGTTATGCTCGAATTACACTAGCGTTTGGCGATTGCGTTTGCGTTTGCGTCTACGATTGAATGTTATTCAATCACACTAGCGCTAACGATTGGCGATCCCATTTGTATTCGTGTTTTGTATGCAAGCGTTGAGTATTCGGATTTCAGAAGATGGATTTGCACAGAAAAAAAAAGAAAATATGCGCTATTATGATGTTTTTAATTTTGAAAACACAATACGAAAAAGAGAGAGAGAAAGAGACTTCTAAAAAAAGAATGTGGATCAAATCTTGGATAGCTAGAAGAAATGAACAAGGTTGTTTTCGTAATCTGTTTTTAGAATTACAATTAGAAGATCCAGAGAAATATCGCAGGTATGTATATATTACTTGTATACTTATATATTATAGATATGATTAACAAAATATAAGAATATAATTTGATTATACATAATTTAACTAATCGTAATAATTTTTTGTGTCAGATGTCTTCGTATGACTTCAGATATATTTGAGGATCTTGTAGAAAAATTGACCCCACTAATAAAAAGACAAGATACCCATTTACGTAAAAGTATTTCGCCTGCAGAAAGGCTTGCTGTAACATTGCGTCATTTGGCAACAGGTTAGTTGAGCAATTCTTTCAAATAAGTCATGTATTTTTGTTTGATTTATTTTCCATTATGTAATAATTATATTATTTGTGTAGGCGAAAGTCAAGAATCATTGTCTTATATTTTTCGTCTTGGACAAAGCACTATATCTGGAATTATAAAAGATGTCGTGCCCTTATTATTGTTTTGCAAGAAAAACATCTTAAATTTCCTGATAGTGAAGCGGCTTGGAAAGTAGTTGCTCATGACTACATGGAAAGATGGAATTTTCCAAATTGCTTGGGTGCCATGGATGGCAAACATTGTTTGATAGATCCGCCACTTCAATCTGGTTCTTCATATTTTAACTATAAGGAAAAGTTCAGTATTGTCCTTTTGGGACTTGTGGATGCACAACTTAGATTTATATTTGTTGATGTGGGCATGAATGGACGAGTATCAGACAGAGGAATATGGAACAAATGTGCTCTAAAACATCATTTGCAGAAAAATGACATTAATATACCTCCACCAAGTCCTCTACCAGGAACTGAACAGAATTTTCCTTATGTAATTATAGGAGATGAAGGTTTTACTCTATCCACAAATGTTCTTATACCTTATCCTAAAGAACAATGTACAGGTAGAAAGGAGAGAAGAATTTATAATTATAGGTAAGAAATATAACAAAAACAAGTAGAAATAAAAAATGGACTTTTTAAATATTTTGTTATAAAAGTATTAATTGAATTTTATTATTTATTATCAATAATTGCAAATTATTTTATTATTTATTATTAATAATTACAGATTAAGTAGAGCAAGACGATGTTCAGAAAATGCCTTTGGAGTTATAGTTAGCAGATTTAATATACTCAGAGGTCCTATGAGATATGACCCAGATGATGCTCGTTGTATTGTACTAGCAATTTGTTGCCTTCATAACATGTTGAGATCTCACAGTGTTGGTCGTTTAATGTATACTCCACCAGGATATATCGATAGGGAAGATGAAATGACAGGCCAGTTTCAACATGGAGAGTGGCGAAGAGACGGACAAGGAGAAGGCTTATTAAGGTTACAACATCAAGGAAGCAACCGTCATGCTAATACTGCCATAGAAATGCGAGAGACCTTATGTGAATATTTTAATAATATTGGGAGAGTATCGTGGCAAGATCAAGCAATTACTTTATAAATACTATGTATTTTTGTAGAACTTATTATTTTGTTTCGTACAATTTTAATGTATTTAGAAATGTAATTAATATTACAAATAAATGATATGTTCACTTTAACAAAGTCTAATTATATTTTACGTAAACATTTTGTAACGAGCCGTTATCCGCGACCAGGATAAGCCGGTAAAGACATATGAGGCCGTTACCCTCTACCTCGTGTAGGCACCCCGCTCCTTACTTCCTGCCCCTCTCGTCATCCTGTGGAGGGTATAAAAACCTTCCACCGATCGAGAGAAGGCAGATCTTCCCGATCAGCGGACTGAGCTGATCGTACCTCCGGGTGGATTGAGCCTGGCCTCCTAGAGCACGGATTGAGTGCGAACCTAACCTAGAACTCCCGTCGACACGCAGTGAGTGTCTCCCGAGTCGCGAAGTGAGCGACGACACACCAGCACGATCCTCGTCCCGGCCACGAGGTGAGTGGTCCCGCACCACCGCTGGGGACCCCGGAGTGAGGGGATAACCGGCACCGCGAAGATCATCCTCGCGGGATGATCATCGACCGCGCGAACAGCTGATACCGGTAAACAGCTGATTCTGCCGAAGCACGCGCTCCGCCGTCTACCGCATCGCGAGCACCGCGCAGCCGTGCACCGCCGTAACCAACCACGGTGCCGAGACGATCGACGCAGCCAATACTAGCGACGCTCCGTACCACGCCGGCGCGACCGAAGCGAAGGGCCAATCCCGGCACCGCCACCGCCGACACAAGCGCCGCCGCACACCGCAGCAACTGTACTGCCACGAGCGCCGCGATTTCCGAGACTGGCCGCAACCGCCAATCACAACACCGATCGACTGACGCATTAGCCGTGCGCCACCGCGGCCAATCAGAGCGCCGTACGCGCCTGCGCCGCGAGACACACCCCCCCCCCGCAATACGGGGCAGCATCTGTACATATTAGAGTAGGGCACTGTATTATAGTAGCATAGGACATTCTCATTAGATATAATAAACTACAATATTAATCGAACATAACACTCGTCTCTTTACTCATTGAGTCCACCGTCCGGACCCTGAATCCCGCGGCTATCCGCGCTGATAATTTGAAAGCACGATTCACGGTTACAATTTAAACACATAAAAAGAGAGAGAGGGATTTAATCATACTCAAAAATACTTTAATATCATAAATCTTAACAAGTTTTTATATATTTTTTATAAAAAACAAAATGTTTTTTTTATTTATTACATCTAATTAAATATTTTACGTAAACATTTAAACACATAATACTTAAGAGTAATTATTAACAAAATTAAAATAAAACAATATTTTAATTTTTCTTTAGAAAATAAAAAATTTAACATATTTTATATATGAAGTATTCAAACATTAAAATATATTACGTTAAAGAAAATGTTATATTAATCACATATTAATCACATATTAAAACTGAGATATTAATTTTAGTATTTCTTTTTCACACAGTCTACGCTGCTCAGGCATCATTTCACGTAGTCTTGCTGTAATAAACAATCCTAACATATGAGCAGAATCATTAGGTGCAGAAGAAATAGATTCAAGTGAAACTTTATCTGGTTGGCACAAAGTTTTCATAGCAGTAACTGCTTCTTCCATTATATTATCAGACTTTCTTTTAGCAGATCCTCGTTTAGTATACATCTGAATCTGATCGTCAGTATCTTGTATTTTAGAAGCAGATGAAGTAGATATAGGCCTTTTTGATGTTGTTGAGATAGTTTTATTTTGTGAAACTGTTTGTGTAATGGAAGTAGATACAGGAGTAGGCCACATAGATTCCAGTAAAGGAGATGAACGCTGTTAATATAAAAAAGAACAATTAATAGAAATAGAAAGATTAGAATATTAATAACTAGTCTAATGTTTAAAAAACTTACAGATGATGATTTTGGGGAATCAGACGCGTCTTCTATTGATTCAATCGTAAATTTCTTTAACAAATTTCATGGTGATATATTTAAAAAATTATATTAGTGTACTAATTTCTCATAAAATATTTTTAAATGTCACAAAGCAGTAACTATTTTAATAATTTTTATTTAATCTTACATTTACGTTATCATTATAATAAACATTAAAGACTGAAGATCCTTTCTAAAAAATAAGTTTATTTTCTTGGTTCTCTGCTCCGTAAGACTGTTGCGTTTCATTTGGATCGTGCTTTGTTTATGACATATCATGAAGTTGCTCTGAAGGAAGAGTGATATTTGATATAGAACTACCCTGAGCTGCTGTCTTTTGTAAAAATTTTAAACGATTATATAAAGGCCATTTTGGAATGTAAATATCTGTGGTCCCTTTTCCACTACGCTTGAATTCCTTCACTCTTCTCAAGTTTGGCATAAAAGTATCTTTCCTACTTTTAAATCTACTTGCTACGATAGAACCTAGAAAAGAAGATGAATTAGAAAAAAAGAAAATCAGGAAACTATTATTATCAATAGCTAATACATGACATTAGATATATTGATATTTCACTTTAAATGTATGCAATTTATTTGTAGACATAACTTTCACAGGTTTATGCATAAATGCATAGGTTTATGCACAGATGCACAGGTTAGATTAAGTTAGATTAGGTTTATGCACAGCTGCACTAATTCGAAAATAGTATAATTAGGTTAATAATATTATGTCCTGTATTAGCTATCTGACTTCTTTTTTTTCTACATTAATGTAACTTTTAACATTTACCTGAAATATTATCTTTTAAGGAACGGGCCACCTCTTCCCAAACTGCATTTTTTAAATCTGCTCTTTTGTATAAATCAGAAGTACAATCCCAAAGGATTGGTCTACACTCTACTAAATCAATTAATAGAAATTCTGTATCTTTAGAAAATATATCAGCTTTTGGTGGCATGATTCACTAATCACATTTCTGGGTTAATTACGTTTCATAACAAGAAACACTTGGGTATACTTATATTTTATTAGGTTAGTCAAAGTACAAGCAGCTTTGTGATTGGTCGCGTTTGCGTCTACGATTGTGAAAAATAGACGGACGGCTAAACGAGAATCGTTAATCGCAATCGCCAGCAGCTGTCTTCTGATTGGTCAAGAAACAATCCTAGACGCAAACGCGAACGCAAACGCAATCGCCAAACGCTAGTGTGATTCGGGCATTAGCATCAACAATTGCCATTAAGATTATGCTGAAGAAACCTTTATAGTTGTGAAATGCACTACCGTTCTGGAAATTTATTGTGTAACAATAGCAATAAATTTGATAACTTGTCATTAAAATTACAATTTAACATTGAAAATTGTGAAGAATATAACTATGAATTATTCAATCTACAAATAGATATTTAAAATAACGTTGAATATAATGTTAAACATAAATATATTTTATCTAACCACACACGCAACACACACACACACACACACACACACACACACACACACACACACACACACACACACACTTGAGATAATTATAAATTAAAAGAATCCGAATTTACTGTACTTAATTATTAGTAGGTAAAAGCGGTATGGTTATATATGTATCACTTTCATGAACAGATTTAATTTTTAAACATTTCCTGGTTATTTGTACAGCTGGAACTGTCATAATATCTGAAATAGTTCTATTTGATATTACAAAGATACCAACTTTGTCTGAAGTACATGGTGTAGTGAAAAGAAAAGTGGGATTTAAAAAACGTTTTACCATGAACAATAATTTTCCATTTTCTTCAAATATTTTTAAAATGAAAATGATAAACTGATTGTTAAGTAAAGTACAGTTACACTGAGAAAAATGATTCGGTTATCACAACAAAAAATTATTTGTTACTTGATGATTGGTTAAGGAAACAAATCGACGAGTTGCTGCGTCAAATCATTCGTCGTCATTCGTCATTTTAACAAGCTATACATCGTCTGCAGTACAAACACATTTAGTTATTTTATATTTGTTTAGTATGCAAAATATATTGCTATTACAACTTGTAATATCAGTAACACCAACAAATATAACAATAAGCGTTGTACCAACAGAAGAGATCCGTTAGTTCGAACAAATGACTTGCACCAACTTTCGCGCCACGCAAGTCCGTACGTGTTGCCTTGTTGCCCGTATGCCGTGCTCGATTCTGGGCGTACAAGACACGCAAACGTTTGTGCGGCAAAAAGTTACGCAGAGTGCTGCTCTTTATAAGTTTATCAGCTACCAATATGAATATAGAAGTAGAAGAAGATTCTGTATCCAAAGCGCTGGAGGTTAAGTGCTGAGGTTATTCAAGCATTCAGAGGTAAGAAAAATATGTATTTCTATCCTAACATTGTGCCCTATTTATAACATATTTTAGATAAAGTGGCTATAACAAATGAGTGAGTCCCAGATGCGCACAGTAATGTGTCCGTTTATTACTGTGTCCGTTTATTACTGTGTCCGTTTGGTCTGTGTCCGTTTGTTACTGTGTCCGTTTCACTCAGCCTGCTGTGTCCGTTTATTACTGTGCGCATCTGGGACGCTCCCTAACAAATAACGTTGGGTACAGCAATATCGTCAGGGGCTTATATCTTGTAGAAATAAAAAAATAACCTCCAAATATGTATAATATATTTGCAGGTACTGACATCAGAAAAACATGAAGAACCTCATGATATTTTTTACATTCGGAAATTGTAATGCATATAATGCATACAGTCAAGTTATAGCTACTTTTATTTTATAGAAATGTTATGTAGAGATCATAATTTCAATACAAAATCCTTTGATTTATTATTTATAATATTTTTCGCTTTTGCTTTGTTATAGATCAAAAAATAACAGAAGAAGTTTTTCCTTACTTGGATAGTGAAACTATATGTACATTAATTCTCTTTATTGGAGAGAGGCTACTTTTTAACTTGAAATTCAAGACAGAACAGAAAAATAATGAGGTACTATAATTAATATTCTGTCACAGCAATAAATATTATGACAAATCTTTGAGAAAGTTTAAAAAAAGCTTATTTTTCAAATTTTTATGTGTAGCTTCATATTGCAAATGCAATTAATACAACTAAAAAGCCTTGCGCTGCAGTCATAGCCACTGTTGGTAATTATTTAAAATTACTGATTAAATCAGTATCAACATCTAAATATATTCTAATGTAAATTATAATATAAAAACTTTTATCTAGAAACAAATGGTCAAGTTACAGTAGTACAAAAACCGATCTTTTATGAGGACCGAAATGAAAATGTCCAAAGCAATTCTGATTTGCAAAGAAAAGAAAAAATAATTGATAGATATGTGAGTATTCCTTTCAAAATTTACGGCAATCTCAAATTAGGAACTTTACAAATTTATTTAATGTGGATATGATTCTATATTTACCCTGAGATAAAACCTGTGTACTCTATCGTTGCAGGATTTGGAATCAATTCTTAAAAAATATGATAAAGGTTTAATTGTGCTCCAAGAATACAACATTAATAAGAAATTAAGTTTTATGAACAGAAACTATCTGGCTGAAATTATCATAGGGCATGAGTTAAGAAATGATTTAGATAAGCGGTATTAGAATTTTTTTAAGTGTGCATGCAAGTTTTGAAGTTTAAGTTTTTTCTTTTTATCGAGACATTTTCTTACATGCACTACTTTTCTTAAAATAATAACTTATTAGGAAGTTTTAAAGTTTATTTTGTTTTACTTTTCAGTTTGTCGCCTAAGAGGCTTGATTTTATTTCCAATAAAATAATTGAACTTTTTCCTACTGAAGCGAAAGTGAGTTATCTTTGCATTCAACCCACAGAAGATATGATATGTATTAAAATAAGTGATTTGCTTGATTCATATCCATTGTATACATATACGATGGCTAATGGAGGAAAATATGTTGTGCTTAATTACAGCATTTAATAATATTCCTAATAATATTGTTAATGATAGGACAGAATCCAAAAATATGTTCCTTTTTTATTAAAGCGTATTATATGTTACATAATATAAGATTGGAAATTGTATTGCTAAGTAGCCATTGTAAACCTTTATGTAATGTTGCGTTTATTCATAATTTAATAAATGTTCCATATCATGTTCAAATACACTTAATTTTAATATAACTGCATTTTTTCAACGTCATTTCTTATCCAATTTTGTACAAAAGAAACATTTATTTGTTAATACAACAAATTTGCTGAAACATTATTTGCAGCCTTTGCAAATAGTATTGCTATTAAAGCAAATAATATTCAATACGATTTACAAATGACTTGTTAGAATAACGGATCTGTAGCATTTGTTACTATTACAGAAGTGTTTCTTTCCATTGCTAGAGCAGCAAATCAAAGGTTACAAATCAAATTTGTTTTCACTCCTGTGTTATTTGTTGTCACTATATCTACAAACCAATTTTGTTACCAGGTACTAATGTCTTGTTAAATTAACAGAAGTATTTTTCTCAGTGTATCGATTCTATTTGTACATATTTTGAAACTTTTAAACTGTACATAACTAATATCATTTTTTTTTTATATATAATGTTTGGATATTTTATCATGTGACATACTGAAATAGGGAGTTGTAATTTTCCGATTTGACAATTTTTCTAAAGGCTTTCCAGATTTATGTAATTTTTTTTAATCTTTTACATTACGTTTTCATATTTCAAACAACTAAAATTATCTAAACAGCCAAACTTTCTAACATCATTAGCAAGATGTATCAAATTATGTACATTATATGAAAGATATTGGTCTCCATAAATATTTCCATAATTATTAACAAACCATAATAATAATGAATTTGCATATTCATTAAAAGTGATACATATCTGAGGATCAGCCAATATTCTTATAGCAAGACTAAGAGAAAGGAAATTATTGTAGCAAACCGGAGATAATACTGATTTCATAATCACAGGTCCCGTATAAAGCAAAAATTGTCGAAGTTCTGTTACTTTCCATCTATCAATACCATATAAACCTCTGGGTTTTCTCGCAAATTCTGATGAAATACATGACTTAATACTAATTAAATAGTGTGAAACTGTGTTAATATTCTCTTTTGTTAATCTTACATTTTTATTTCCTTTAATCCACAATTGTAACAAACGTTTCGTTACACCCAAGCAGACAAGGTGCATGTAGTCCAACGGAATTTGCGACACCATTCCAATAGAAAGAGTTTATAATATAGAATCACCTACGTGATGTTCTATTTGAGTTCGATTTTTAAATGTCTCATCAGTCCGTAAAGTATTATGAGTATCAGGATAAACAACTCTATTGCACACAAAATCACCTTCTTGAGTACATTTGGAACATGAAAAATATCCTGTATGATTTTTTATACATGTAATGAATGCTCTGGCTGGAGCGTCACATACTATTGCATTAATAGCAACTGCATACTTTTTATTGAAAACAGTTATACCATTTTGAATTAAAAAAATACACTCATTCACAAAATATGTTAAAAATTTGTTTACATCATTAGGTTTGCTTGTACCATGATAAACACCAATTATAAATGGCAATGTATAAACATCAATCTCTTCAATTGATGACATAATAGGCCAAAATGACTACTAGAACTTTTAGTAATAGGTAATCCATCTATATTAATGTTTAATTTTACTTCATTTTTCTGTAAATTTGGAATCAATAATTTTTATTGATTCAAGATCATTTAAAAGACCAAAATGCACATAATGACCATTACCCACACATTTAAAATTTATGGATGCATTTCGTGGTGTTTGAAGTAAAACTCTGACATCACAAGGCAATTCTGTATGACCATGCTTTCTCAAAATTGAAAGTAATTTATTAGCAGTATTATGTGGAATATTATCTTCCACAATTAACTTGCTCATGTCTCGTGATAAACTCTTATTAGAATCATCAGTAATATCAGACAAAATATCATAATTATCTTCAACGTTATTTCCAATATCTATTTGTGGATCTAATAATTCGAAGTTATATTTTTTACGGTTTTCAATATCAAATTGTGATTTTAATAACAAGTTATCAAATTCATTGCCATTGTTACACAATAAATTTTCTGAACATGTGTAATTTAATTCAACAAAATTATTTTTTGTTTCTGCAACCGTATTAAGTACAGAATTCGATAAAGTTAAATTTGAATGGCAACGTAATTCATTATTAATCAATTGATTCTTTCGTCTTTTTGACAAATATCTTAAATCTTTTGGCATTTCGTGAAACGTTTGGCATTTGGCAGAAACGTGTATAAAAATTTTGCTAAACAAAAATTTAAGTAGTAAATTAAATAGCACAAATGTCCACAGAAATATTGCAGAAATTTATAGTTTAAAATAAGATTAAAATAAGTTTAATCTTATAGTTTAAAATAAAGTATTAGCCTAAGAACCTTATGGATTGCCAAAAATTCATAAACCTTATCCACGTAGAATTATAAGGAATTATAAGAATTATAGTTTCTTCAATTAATAGTCCACTTTACAAGATTGCAAAACATTTACACAAAATTATATACAAAAGCTTAGAGACCTCCAAAAGCCAGATAAAAAAGTTATAAACTAGTGGAAAAATTAAATGGTACCGAGTTAGATTCTAATTTCACATTAGCCTCATTTGACATAGTGTCACTTTTTATGAACATTCCAACAGAAGATGTCATAAAAAGTATTGAAAGAAGATGGAACTAGATCTCACATAACACTTGCATCCCACTTAATAAATTTTTAATAGCAATTAACTTAATACTAAATCCAACTTACTTTAAATTTAATAATGTTAGAATTCAGTGGGTTTGGGTATTCACAAAGGTTGAAAGTCCAAGATACAATACACTTTATTCTGATGCTATACAGTAGTGTGCAAGACAGTGCAAGGAGAAGCAATGGCTACCGGACGCGGGGTAGATCCCATGAACGAATGTCCCCAGGGATAGACGGTACCGCAGCGCCACTCGGTAGCGTTACCAACTCTCAAACGCGACTAGTAACGGAAAGCGCGAAATATAAATTTCCTCAACAAATAATATAACATATAAACAAATTTTTGGCACTTCCATGGGTTCCTCATTATCACTGACTATTGTAGACATTGTAATAAGGGACTTCGAAAACAAAATTATAGGCTCACTATCATACTGCTTATCAATAGACAGCACATTGTTTTTATCAAACCCAAAATTTCATTTAAAAAATTTTAAAATAAAAATTGGCTATAAATACTGATTTTAATTAATAATTTATAATAAAAGATTAATACTCACCGTATATTGTGCACAAAAATTCAATCTTTTAATTCCTTATAAGAGATAGCGTCACTGCAGTATCAGTTAATCTGTAAATTTAAATATAAATTGTATTTGCAAAATTTACATAATTGTTTTGTATGTGTGTGTGTGTATTCTTTTACCGAATATCTTTTTATGATCAATAAATGAATGTTTGGTAACAGATAAAAGAAAATTTAAGAAGTGATTCTGATGATGAAAATCAAGATTGTAATCAAAAGTGAGTCTTTTAATTCATCGATTGATCAATTGTATTATGCACAAGCATGCAGCTTTTACAGAGAATAATCAGATAATATTTCTCATTGTCTAAATTTTTATACTTTTCTTAACTTAATAAAATGCTTATCGCTAAGGTTTATCAAACTTATAACACAGTTCTTTCGTTAGAATAGTAAATTTACTCAATTGAAAATTGTTTGACATTTTTTAAATTACTTAATATTGATAAATATTCATTTAGAATCGTTGCAGAAAATTAATTTGTTACAAAAAAATCACATTAGCCAATATTCGAACCGGATAATACAAAAGAAGTACTGTATCTGTGTGTATAAGTCTGACAAAGCCCTGTCGCAGTTTTTTAAGTTAAAAAAAGTATAAAAATTTACACAAACAGAAATATTAATATTTGACTATCAAGATTTGACTACCAGTAAAAGAAATAATTTGTTACTTATAATTTACGAGTTATAGCGCATTATAATTGCTTAGAAAAAATATTAATTATTCAATAGTAATAAATTTTATTGTAATTAATCAATGTAAAATAGCGTGATACATTCTACATGCAGAAGCATGCGGAATATGAGCATATTGTAAGATTGCAAAACCAGCTTACTTCTATTTCTACGGAATGTTTAGAAATACTTTTCATCAATCAGATTTAGTATAGTACGTAGTGTTTTGCATATCTGATAATGATAAACACTTCTAAATGTTCTGCGGAAGTAAAAATGAGAATAACCTGGCATTTGTATTTTTGCAATGCGATTTTTGCATGTAGCATCCCGAGTCGAAATTTAAAACCTACTATGAATCTACTACGAGCCATTTGAGCCGCCAGTAATGCTTCTTCGCCTGCAAGTCCTACTTCAGATCTACTAACGTTTTATTAAAACCTACTATGAACCTACTATGAACCATTTGAGTCACCAGTAATACTCCTTTGCCTGCAAGTCCTACTTAATATCTGCTAACATCTTGTTTTTGCCTTTTTTTTAATCTCCTTGTCCTACATAATTATCAATCAAAAAATATAAAAGAACGAGGCAAAAGAGCGATACTAAATGATCGTGTACAAGCTCTTGCCTCGTTCTTTTACATTTTATTCCAGTTCTTTTTTATTAATAGGCACTCCTATGTACATTTGATTATCAATATTTATATATACGCACACACATTTTAATGTGTCGATAGGAATAGCTATAAAATTGTCCGTATTGTGACATTTTCGCAAAAAAAATTGGTATCTGTTGTGTTATGATTATTACGCACGATGAATGCATCATCGATTGCGATTTTTTGTACAATTGCATAATGTTGTTTTCTATGTTCACGCTGACAGGGTTCATTACAATTTTGATAAATAATTTTAATAAAGCATTGAATTTTTGCATAAAACGTTTGACCTTTATTATTTACATACTGTACGACGGATGAATCAGTTTGTAAATCTGCTTTGTACATTTCAGATACGTATAAATAACCCTTTTTTAATAATCTAAAATACTGCCAACACAAAACATTCTCAGGAATTCTCGCGTTGTACATTGCAATAACAATAATATTTGGTAATACCCGCAACTTTTTATAAGTACCAACACTGTAGCTGTTGGTACATGTTTGGAAATACATGCTCAATAATTTTCACTTGTTTTTTGCTTAAGCAAAATGTATAAATGGGCCCTCTAGGCATTTCGTCTAATAATCGAATTATTTTTATAAATTGTTCATGGACCGTCGCAATTTGTGTTTCAATATGCCACGTTCCATGTACCAATTTTAAAAGTTGTCCATTTAAATTCTCGTATTCAAAACAAGAAAAGACCCATTAGGGTCTCATTCTTATAACGTTATCTGGTAAGTGTCGTAGTAGATGAATATTAATGTAGCGTGCGCGCCGCGGAAACGAAAGACACTTTTATAACTGTAAAACCAAGCAGCTTTATTAACGCGTCCGACAAGGCTCGAGACCGAGATTCGACTCGTTGTTTACACGCGTCGTCAAGCGCTCGTCAGCTGACAACGCTCGGTCCAGGAAATCAATAGTATTGATCCGTCTTCGAACAGCTGAGTCGCGGTCGCGGAGTATA
The DNA here is from genome assembly GCF_013373865.1 of Monomorium pharaonis. NCBI lineage: Eukaryota > Metazoa > Arthropoda > Insecta > Hymenoptera > Formicidae > Monomorium > Monomorium pharaonis. Next base: position 30,950,718 of record NC_050467.1, on the reverse strand, counting down.
CCGGGCGACGCACGCAACATTAATCGAGCAAAACTGCAATCCATATAAATATTCGAATTCACGCACAAATTTATTTAAAAATTCTTGAGCAGTATTTACCATAAAAAATATAATTTGTTCGTAATTTAGCATGGCTATTGCTGTTACAAAAAGAAGATAATGGTTAAAATAATCTTGTCTTAAAATTCCTTCAAGAACTAGAATAGAATAATAAAAAAACCACATTTTCAATTCTGATGCTTTCCAGTGTACTAAATCTTGTATACAGCGTGGCATACGATGTACATATTTTGGCGGCTTAATTGTCATAAGCCTTCTATTAACAACATCAATGACAGGATGCAATGAAAATGAAAAAGTTCGATATTTGATATCAAACCATAATGATAACATTTTTTTTACAACGCCGCCATCGACACAATGCATTCTATCGATCCCCATTCCTTTGATAAAATCTGGCATCAGTTTTGAAAAAGCAGTGTGACCGTTTATACCCATGACTGGATTATCAGGACTTGCTAGATCAGCATATTCAATACAGTCACTTAAAGATCTTAATTTAAGTTCATTTTCATAACGATAGACATGTACTGAATCTTTTGGAACAAGCGGAATGTTTTCACCTTTAGAATAACACGAAGGGCAACCATAATCTCCGTTGAATTGAACAAAGTTTAAAAATTCGCTTTTGGCTGGTAGATCAGCAATTCCCATTAATAGTACCCCTCTTACAGTTTTAAATTCTATGTTGTTATCTCTTTTTACTTGAACTTGAATACCTTTACTAATTTCTTCGAAAGCTTCACGAAATTTATAAATAAAATTATTTGCATTAGGTTTTTTATCTCCGTACCATAAGCCTAGGAGTAACGTATTTTCCCTTTTTTTTCTTTCATTAAAAGGTAATTCGTTAATCGTTAAATATAAAGGCCACATACTAATTTTTGAGGACTTGAAGACAGGCACCCCATCTGTGTACCAACTAAAAGCAATATTAGGATTTGCTAAAAATCCATTGTTCACCCATTCTTTGTATAAAGATCCATCATATATGTCAGTTATAATATCGGGTGCTTCAGCTACTCGTTCAAATCGCTTTTGCAATTGGGTATAAAATCCATTTCTTTTATACATTTCCCGCAGTTGTTCAAGAAATGATAATTGGATAAAATACGAATTGTTTTTTCTGGGACATGAAGGACAAATATCTTCAGCTGATTGCAGATCTCTAGTGCAAAAAGAACAATAATAATGTTTCTGCAAATTTGTTTCTTTAAGAGAAAAAAATTTGCGAAATTTATATAAGCTATTTTTTTTTAACTGATCAGACAAGCAATGCAAATTTATAACTGCTATAATATCTGAAAGACATGACATATCTATGTTATGATGAAGAAGAAGTGTTAAAATTAAAAGCATACTTTGAGTAACAGTCAAAGGAGCACCCAAATAAAGTGCCTGATCTTCACCATAAAATTCATCATTAATAATTGGCGCTTGTTCTTCATACTCTTGTGCTTCATTATCTGTACTTGCATACTCTTCTTCTCTTTCCGTTACTGCTTCTTCTTCTTCTTCGCTCGTAGTATTATAATACTCATCGTCTTCTGTATAATTGTAACCATTTTCTTCCTCGATCTCAATGTCATCATTGTGTCATCTCTGTATATGATATATCATTCTAAATTCCGAACAAATTACATTTCCTATGGTAAAGATTGCTCAAGAATTTTTAAATAAATTTTTGCGTGAATTTGAATATTTATATGGTTTTAGTTTTGCTTGATTAATATTCATCTACTACGACACTTATCAGATAACGTTATAAGAATGGGACTCTTATAAGTCTTTTTTTGTTTTGAATACGAGAATTTAAATAGACAACTTTAAAAATTGATACATGGAACATGGCATATTGAAACACAAATTGCGACGGTCCATGAACAATTTATAAAAATAATTCGATTAATAAACGAAATATCTAAAGATCCCGTTTATACATTTTGCTTAAGCAAAAAACGACAAATAAAAATTATTGAGCATGTATTTCCAAACTGTTACAGTGTTGGTATTTATAAAAAATTGCGGGTATTACCAAACATTATTATCATTGCAATGTATTATAACGCGAGAATTCTTGAGAATGTTTTGTATTGACAATATTTTACTAAAAAAGAATTATTTATACGTATTTCAAATGTACAAAACAGATTTACGAATTGAATCATTCGTCGTACAGTATGTGAATAATGAAGATAGTAGTAGAGCTAGGGCGGTTCTGACCCAAGTTGGAGTGGGGATAAGGGGAGGGGAGGGGAGGGTAATTAATCGAGGGGAGGGTAATTAATTGAGGGGGAGAGGGGATTTAATTGTAGGGGAGAGGATAAATAATAGAGGGGAGGGTAATTAATTGAGGGGAGAGGGTATTTAATTGTAGGGGAGAGAGTATTTAATTGTAGGGGAGAGGGTAATTAATTGAGGGGAGAGGGTATTTAATTGTAGGGGAGAGGATAAATAATAGAGGGGAGGGTATTTAATTGTAGGGAGAGGGTAATTAATCGAGGAGGAGAGGGTAATTAATAGAGGGGGAGTATTAATCGGGGAAATTAATCGAGGGGATTAATTAATCTATGGCGAAAGAAGGGTTATCAAATAATTTATCAGGAGGGGTGGGGTTAACATGTCACATAAATTTCAAATTTCTTTTGTTCTTATTGTTCTGTATAACAATTGACCTGTCACATAAATTTCAATTTTCTTTTTTCTTTTTAACAAATGTCTCTATCATAAATTTCAAACTTTCTTTTTTCTTTTGTTTATTGTTTCTTTTAACAAATGTCTCTATCATAAATTTCAAACTTTCTTTTTTCTTTTGTTTATTGTTTCTCTGTAACAAATTATCCTATCATAAATTTTGAACTTTCTTTGTTTATTGTTTCTTTTTATCAAATTACCCTGTCATAAATTTTGAACTTTTTTTTCTTTTTTCTTTTTTATTGTTTCTCTGTAACAAATTACCCTGTCATTAATTTTGAACTTTCTTTTCTTTTTTCTTTGTTTATTGTTTCTTTGTAACAAATTACCCTGTCATAAATTTTAAACTTTCTTTTTTCTTTTGTTTATTGTTTCTTTTTAACAAATTACCCTATCATAAATTTCAAAACTCTTTTGTTTATTGTTTTTCTAACAAATGAGAAACTTGTCTCAACATGTTTTCGAAAGTCCTTTGTGCTCATCACCACCACCGCCGCTCAGGTAAAGAGACTTTATTATTATTTCATATATGTAATGGAATTTTTATTTGATTATTTATAATTTGAGTTAGATTACATATGCATATGTATTCTAATTTAAATTATAAATAATTAAATAATAAAAATTATATTACGTATATTCCACTCCAGTTAGAGTTTGCTCTCTATCTCTCTCCCACTACACTAATCGTATAAGCAGCGCCCTTATCTTGGCTGCTAGCAAGCGCCGATATCAGGCTGCTAGATTTTACAAACATAAAAACTTTAAGTTTTTAAATAAATAAATAAATAAAATAAAATAACATGCGGATACTGTAGTCTGCGTTTAATATTATACCTGAAAAATTTCTTTGATACAATTGAACCTATAGTAACATAATAAATCTTAGCTTTCTCTTTTTCGAAATTCTTTTCAAAAGTCACGTGACTTTACAAATAAGTATATATAGGTAAAACTCTTAGAGCATCCCTTAGACGTTTTCAAGTCTATTTACCCGAAAGTCTGTGCAGTCAGCTTTTCTAACTTCAATGAACGATTCAGTTTTTCCGTAAAAATGGAAAATTTTGATCGTGTGGAACGCGACCTTTTAGAACGAGCAAATGGAGTCGCTACCTTGGGGGAGTGTTTCGAGTGGTTGCAGTGGTGCGACGAGTGCATCGAACAACTCGAAGAACTTAATCGTGCCAAACGTCCTCGACTTGCCATTGGACTGAGGCAATCTTTGGTAGCGAGAATCGCTCGACTCGCGGGTGAAAAGGTGCGACTGGAAAGACGTTTCATGCACGTTGGTGGCAATTACGCTAGCACTAGTAACGATAGTAATAACGCGAGACTTGAGTGGCGCGAAATAGACACGGCATTTGAGAGCCGTATCTTAACCGGTGCAGTGATTAACGTGCGTCACATCGAACCTCGACAGTTTCTTGAAGATGCCAAAGACATTGTGCTTGAGCAAGTGCGGGATGCTTTAGAAAGACACGGTAGTGTAAAAGTGTACACTGCGTTTAATGGTGAATTTGTTGCGGGGGATAAACATGCTAACAAGAGTGTAAATACAAAGAATTATGCACTTTTTCAATTATCTAATTTGAACGAATGGTACGAGCTATACGTTATCGAGCCTACATTAGCTTTGCTGGAAGAATTTCAAGAACGCGATAGCGGGTGGGCGTTATCACGTATTTTAAATTTAACAATTAATATAAATAAGTACAATCCTATGCGTGCGGGATGTCGTTTCACATTACCACGACCTATTATGCTAAAAAAAGCGGTAGTGAACGTGCAATCAAAAGACAATGCATGCTTCGCGTGGTCAGTGGTCGCCGCTTTACATCCTGCAGAAAGGCATAGTGATAGAGTGTCATCGTACCCACATTATTCAGCAATTTTAAATTTCGGAGATATTGATTTTCCAGTCGCGCTAAAAGACATTAAAAAATTCGAGCGACTCAATAACAACATTTCCATTAATGTGTACGGCGTCGAAGAGGAAAGATTTGTCCCCCTGCGACTTTCCGATGACAAGAAGGAGCAACATGTAAACTTATTATACATGCAAGAACCGCACAACGATAACATAGGCCATTTCACATGGATAAAAAATCTCTCTCGGCTCGTGGGATCACAATTGAGTAAAAAGGAACACAAAAAATACATTTGTGATCGGTAAGTAATAATTCTTTATAAACATATTTATAAAATTTTTTTAAATAAATAATAGTAAATTAAATTTTTTTCTTTTATTATTCACAGATGTTTACATTACTTTTATTCTGAGGAAAAGTTGAATATCCATAGCAAAGACTGTAATCGGATGAATGACTGCGCCATTTTATTACCAAGTGAAAAAGACAAGTGGCTGAAGTTCCGTAACCCGACGAACAAGGAGCGGCTACCCTTCATCGTATATGCCGATTTGGAGTGTGTGCTGCAGAAGACGCAATCTAACATGGAGCAAGAATCAACAACATACAAATACCAACACCATCAGGTATTTAGCATTGGATATTACGTGCAATGCTCATTTGACGATACGTTATCCGTGTATAGATTTCGTCGCGATCCTGATTGCGTCACGTGGTTTACAAAACAGTTAGAAGAATTATCACATAATGTTAAGACGCGTTTATCCGCCAATGTTCCCATGATTCCATTGTCAAAAGAACAGTGGGAGGCATACCGTAACGCGACACATTGCCATATTTGTAATAATTTGTTCGCGCCGGATGATACACGAGTGCGCGATCATTGCCATTTAACCGGTAAATATCGTGGTCCTGCACATTCAACTTGCAATTTAAATTATAAAAATTCGTTTTTCATTCCAATAGTTTTCCATAATTTATCAGGTTATGATTCACACTTTATAATAAAGGAAATAGCAAACGCGTTTGAAGGTGGAGTTAGTTTACTACCAATCACAAAAGAAAAGTACATTTCTTTTACCAAAACCGTTGAAGATACCACCGAAGAAGATTCGCGAAAACATATCCAGTTAAGATTCATAGATTCATTCAGATTTCTTAACACTAGTCTCGATAAATTAGCGTCATATCTTAATACTGATAAATTAAAAATTGTACGGTCAGAATTTTTAAATTTATCTAACGAAGAATTTAGTTTATTAACGCGGAAGGGCGTATTTCCTTATGAATATGTGGATTGCGCGGACAAGTTGCAGGACACGTGTTTACCGCCGCGCGAATCATTTTACAGTAGCCTGATCGGTGATACGGTGTCCGAGAGCGATTACGCACACGCTGAGAATGTCTGGAAGCGATTCTCTATTCAAACGCTAGGTGAATACAGTGACTTATATTTAAAAACAGATGTTTTGTTATTAGCTGACATTTTTGAAAATTTTCGTGACACATGTATTCAAAGTTATGGTCTCGATCCTGCACATTATTATACACTCCCCGGATATACGTGGGACGCTATGCTAAAATATACTAAAATTACATTTGAACTACTCACAGACATTGACATGATATTGTTCATTGAGCGCGGTATACGTGGAGGTTTAAGTCAATGTTCAGGTAGATATGCACAAGCGAATAATAAGTACATGCAGTCGTATGACTCATCTAAACCGTCATCGTACCTGATGTACTTTGACGTCAATAATTTATACGGATGGGCAATGTGCCAACCTTTGCCTTACGCTAAATTTCAATGGGTTGAAGATATCTTAAATTTTAACGTGAACGCAATCGCTCCGGATTTACCAACTGGTTACATTCTCGAGGTTGATCTCGAGTATCCTCAAAATCTTCACGACGCGCACGCCGATCTACCGTTCTGTCAGACGCGCGACAAGCCGCCCGGTACGCGAGAAGAGAAATTGCTTGCAACTGTTTGCGATAAGAAGCGTTACATCATTCATTATCGCAACTTGCAACAGTGCATGCGTCATGGTCTCCGCGTAACACAAATACACCGCGTGTTAAAATTCGCACAATCTCCATGGCTCCGCAAGTATATTGAATTAAACACACAATTCCGAACCCTTGCAAAAAATGATTTTGAAAAAAATTTATATAAACTTATGAATAATGCGGTATTCGGGAAAACTATGGAGAATGTGCGCAATCACGTTGACGTAAAACTGTTAACGAAATGGGACGGACGGTACGGCGCGGAGGCAATGATCGCAAAACCTAATTTTCACAGTAGAAGCGTATTTTCAGAGAACCTAATCGCTATCGAACTGCGTAATCTCGAGGTGAAATTCAACAAGCCGATCTACGTAGGAATGTGTATACTTGACATTTCTAAAATCTGTTTGTATGAATTTCACCACGAGTACATGCTACCACTGTATCGCGACAAATGCAAAGTAATGTATACCGACACCGACAGTCTCATATATCATGTCGAGTGTGAGAATATTTATGAAAATATGAAACGTGATATTACAAGATTCGATACCAGCGATTATCCGATCGGTAATGCGTACGGTATGCCTCTTGAAAATAAAAAAGTGCCCGGTCTGATGAAGGATGAGAACAACGGTGCGATAATGATCGAGTTTGTTGGACTCAGGGCAAAAATGTATGCATTGAGGGTGGATGGGAAGAAAGACACCAAAAAGGCTAAAGGTATCAAAAGCAGCGTCGTCGCGCGAACTATAACGTTCGACGATTACACGCGCTGTCTTCGCGAAGAGATTGAACTAACACGTCGCCAGTCGTGCATAAGATCCAACTTGCACGAAGTATATACAGTATCCGAAAAGAAAATTGCCCTGAGCCCATACGATAACAAACGATATATCGTACCGAATTCGACCGAGACTTTACCGTGGGGGCATTGGCGGATACCTTTGTAATATATTGTATTAAATACGTATTTTATAATTGTATATATTTTATATGTATTTTATAGTTTTAATTTTTTGTACTGTATATATATTATACATTTTAACATATTTTTGTATTTCATATTTCTGCATTTCATATTGTATGCATATATTATTTTATGTATCTAAAACTTGTACGAAATAAGATTAATTAATTAATTTTTATATGTATTATGTATTAAGGATGATGGAGGGAAAATAAAGATACTCTTTGTTATATATTATAAAAATTTATTTGTATATTTTATACATTATACTTTTGTATGTTTATAATAAATAAATGTTTATTATTCTGTATGAATCAAATAATATTGTCTTTGTGTATCCATGAATTGTGTGATCCATCGAATCCCAACCACTTTACGTAGACCTCGTCACCCTTCCTGCGTAATATTTTTTCCACAAGAAATACATCCGGATGAGTCGTGCGATGTAATTCGTACTCGTAGAACGCTCCAGATATAGATTTTCCGCGATAATCCTCGAGTAGATAGGTTACGGGATTGGTATGCTGGACTTTAATGATTTTAAACACCTCAGTCGTCCAATTTGGTGTATAACCCTTTTCAAAGACAGTTTTGTACTTGCTTACGCGTACAGAGTCACCCATTTTAAATTTTGCCGGACCGGCAATCTTTATAGCGTTGTATACTGTAGCCAAGAGTCTTTCAGCTATTGCGGGTGTTACGTCAACGGGTCGCATGCCAATTGTTCGATGCTTTCGGGTATTGTAAGTAGACACGAGACGCGGTAACATATCAATCCATTTGTAACTGCCGTTGAACGTAAACTGTTTCCACATATCGTTTTTCAGCGTGCGATTGAATCGCTCAACGACCGACGCTTTCATTACAGAGTACGTAGAATAATGATTGATATCATGTTTTTTCAAGAGTTTCTGTACATCAGCGTTGTAAAACTCCTTCCCCATATCGGTTTGCAAGTTTTTCGGATGTCTACTGCTCTCTCGAATTATCTTGGCGATAGCGTTAGCCGTCTCGCTTCCACCCTTGCTCTTGAGTGGTACAACCCACGCATACTTGCTCAACACATCGATGACAGTGAGTATGTAGTGATAGCCTTTGTTGAAACGCGAATACGGATGCATCTCAACGATATCAGCCTGCCACAAGTCGTCGTATCCTCGAACTATAACACGTCTTCGTGGGAAATTTCTTCTTGCTGGAGCGTGCAGTTCCTCGACGAGTCGCAGTCTTTCCGAACTAACGCGTCTATTGAATTTCAATGATTTCATGTTTCGCAAACTTGATCAAGTAATAACGCGCGCGATGAAATTACACTATGATTTATTTCGTTCTTTTACGTTCTTTTACGTTCTTTCACATTCGTTTCACGTTCTTTCACGTTCTTTTACGTTCTTTCACGTTCGTTTCACGTTCTTTCACGTTCGTTTTACGTTCTTTTACGTTCGTTTCACGTTCGTTTCACGTTCTTTCACGTTCGTTTTACGTTCGTTTCACGTTCGTTCCACGTTCTTTTACGTTCGTTTCACGTTCTTTCACGTTCTTTCACGTTCGTTTTACGTTCTTTCACGTTCGTTTTACGTTCTTTTACGTTCGTTTCACGTTCGTTTCACGTTCTTTCACGTTCGTTTTACGTTCTTTTACGTTCGTTTCACGTTCGTTCCACGTTCTTTTACGTTCGTTTCACGTTCTTTCACGTTCTTTCACGTTCGTTTTACGTTCTTTCGCGTTCTTTCACGTTCGTTTTACGTTCTTTTACGTTCGTTTCACGTTCGTTTCACGTTCTTTCACGTTCGTTTTACGTTCTTTTACGTTCGTTTCACGTTCGTTCCACGTTCTTTTACGTTCGTTTCACGTTCTTTCACGTTCGTTTTACGTTCTTTCACGTTCGTTTTACGTTCTTTTACGTTCGTTTCACGTTCGTTTCCGTTCTTTCACGTTCGTTTTACGTTCTTTTACGTTCGTTTCACGTTCGTTTCACGTTCGTTCCACGTTCTTTTACGTTCGTTTTACGTTCTTTTACGTTCGTTTCACGTTCTTTTACGTTCGTTTCACGTTCTTTCACGTTCTTTCACGTTCGTTTTACGTTCTTTCGCGTTCGTTCCACGTTCTTTTACGTTCGTTTCACGTTCTTTCACGTTCTTTCACGTTCGTTTTACGTTCTTTCACGTTCGTTTCACGTTCTTTCACGTTCTTTTACGTTCTTTTACGTTCGTTTCACGTTCGTTCCACGTTCTTTTACGTTCGTTTCACGTTCGTTCCACGTTCGTTTCACGTTCTTTTACGTTCGTTTCACGTTCTTTCACGTTTCACACGGTCGATTATTGAGCAACAAGGGATATAAGTATAAATATATAATTGCACCGTTATTAAATGATAAATTTACGATTGGAAAAGGATTACCTAACGTTGCGACATTAAATGATAACGCGATTGATTACGTGCACTGGGATGATCCCAACGAGCTAGTGGATCGCTTACGTTTGCTTGAAGCTTCGCGTCAAGCTGGTCACAATGCACATGATAATGAGATGTTGTCAATAATTGAGGAACTTCGCGAGGCTGGCCTTATTATAAATTAACATGAAAGAACGTGAAACGAACGTAAAAGAACGTGAAACGAACGTAAAAGAACGTGAAACGAACGTAAAAGAACGTGGAACGAACGTGAAACGATCGTAAAAGAACGTAAAACGAACGTGAAAGAACGTGAAACGAACGTGAAACGAACGTGAAACGAACGTAAAAGAACGTAAAACGAACGTGAAAGAACGCGAAAGAACGTAAAACGAACGTGAAAGAACGTGAAAGAACGTGAAACGAACGTAAAAGAACGTGAAACGAACGTAAAAGAACGTGGAACGAACGTGAAACGAACGTAAAAGAACGTAAAACGAACGTGAAAGAACGTGAAACGAACGTGAAACGAACGTAAAAGAACGTAAAACGAACGTGAAAGAACGCGAAAGAACGTAAAACGAACGTGAAAGAACGTGAAAGAACGTGAAACGAACGTAAAAGAACGTGGAACGAACGTGAAACGAACGTAAAAGAACGTAAAACGAACGTGAAAGAACGTGAAACGAACGTGAAACGAACGTAAAAGAACGTAAAACGAACGTGAAAGAACGTAAAACGAACGTGAAAGAACGTGAAACGAACGTGAAACGAACGTAAAAGAACGTAAAACGAACGTGAAAGAACGTAAAACGAACGTGAAAGAACGTGAAAGAACGTGAAACGAACGTAAAAGAACGTGGAACGAACGTGAAACGAACGTAAAACGAACGTGAAAGAACGTGAAACGAACGTGAAACGAACGTAAAAGAACGTAAAACAAACGTGAAAGAACGTGAAACGAACGTGAAAGAACGTAAAAGAACGTGAAAGAACGTGAAACGAATGTGAAAGAACGTAAAAGAACGTAAAAGAACGAAATAAATCATAGTGTAATTTCATCGCGCGCGTTATTACTTGATCAAGTTTGCGAAACATGAAATCATTGAAATTCAATAGACGCGTTAGTTCGGAAAGACTGCGACTCGTCGAGGAACTGCACGCTCCAGCAAGAAGAAATTTCCCACGAAGACGTGTTATAGTTCGAGGATACGACGACTTGTGGCAGGCTGATATCGTTGAGATGCATCCGTATTCGCGTTTCAACAAAGGCTATCACTACATACTCACTGTCATCGATGTGTTGAGCAAGTATGCGTGGGTTGTACCACTCAAGAGCAAGGGTGGAAGCGAGACGGCTAACGCTATCGCCAAGATAATTCGAGAGAGCAGTAGACATCCGAAAAACTTGCAAACCGATATGGGGAAGGAGTTTTACAACGCTGATGTACAGAAACTCTTGAAAAAACATGATATCAATCATTATTCTACGTACTCTGTAATGAAAGCGTCGGTCGTTGAGCGATTCAATCGCACGCTGAAAAACGATATGTGGAAACAGTTTACGTTCAACGGCAATTACAAATGGATTGATATGTTACCGCGTCTCGTGTCTACTTACAATACCCGAAAGCATCGAACAATTGGCATGCGACCCGTTGACGTAACACCCGCAATAGCTGAAAGACTCTTGGCTACAGTATACAACGCTATAAAGATTGCCGGTCCGGCAAAATTTAAAGTGGGTGACTCTGTACGCGTAAGCAAGTACAAAACTGTCTTTGAAAAGGGTTATACACCAAATTGGACGACTGAGGTGTTTAAAATCATTAAAGTCCAGCATACCAATCCCGTAACCTATCTACTCGAGGATTATCGCGGAAAATCTATATCTGGAGCGTTCTACGAGTACGAATTACATCGCACGACTCATCCGGATGTATTTCTTGTGGAAAAAATATTACGCAGGAAGGGTGACGAGGTCTACGTAAAGTGGTTGGGATTCGATGGATCACACAATTCATGGATACACAAAGACAATATTATTTAATTCATACAGAATAATAAACATTTATTTATTATAAACATACAAAAGTATAATGTATAAAATATACAAATAAATTTTTATAATATATAACAAAGAGTATCTTTATTTTCCCTCCATCATCCTTAATACATAATACATATAAAAATTAATTAATTAATCTTATTTCGTACAAGTTTTAGATACATAAAATAATATATGCATACAATATGAAACGCAGAAATATGAAATACAAAAATATGTTAAAATGTATAATATATATACAGTACAAAAAATTAAAACTATAAAATACATATAAAATATATACAATTATAAAATACGTATTTAATACAATATATTACAAAGGTATCCGCCAATGCCCCCACGGTAAAGTCTCGGTCGAATTCGGTACGATATATCGTTTGTTATCGTATGGGCTCAGGGCAATTTTCTTTTCGGATACTGTATATACTTCGTGCAAGTTGGATCTTATGCACGACTGGCGACGTGTTAGTTCAATCTCTTCGCGAAGACAGCGCGTGTAATCGTCGAACGTTATAGTTCGCGCGACGACGCTGCTTTTGATACCTTTAGCCTTTTTGGTGTCTTTCTTCCCATCCACCCTCAATGCATACATTTTTGCCCTGAGTCCAACAAACTCGATCATTATCGCACCGTTGTTCTCATCCTTCATCAGACCGGGCACTTTTTTATTTTCAAGAGGCATACCGTACGCATTACCGATCGGATAATCGCTGGTATCGAATCTTGTAATATCACGTTTCATATTTTCATAAATATTCTCACACTCGACATGATATATGAGACTGTCGGTGTCGGTATACATTACTTTGCATTTGTCGCGATACAGTGGTAGCATGTACTCGTGGTGAAACTCATACAAACAGATTTTAGAAATGTCAAGTATACACATTCCTACGTAGATCGGCTTGTTGAATTTCACCTCGAGATTACGCAGTTCGATAGCGATTAGGTTCTCTGAAAATACGCTTCTACTGTGAAAATTAGGTTTTGCGATCATTGCCTCCGCGCCGTACCGTCCGTCCCATTTCGTTAACAGTTTTACGTCAACGTGATTGCGCACATTCTCCATAGTTTTCCCGAATACCGCATTATTCATAAGTTTATATAAATTTTTTTCAAAATCATTTTTTGCAAGGGTTCGGAATTGTGTGTTTAATTCAATATACTTGCGGAGCCATGGAGATTGTGCGAATTTTAACACGCGGTGTATTTGTGTTACGCGGAGACCATGACGCATGCACTGTTGCAAGTTGCGATAATGAATGATGTAACGCTTCTTATCGCAAACAGTTGCAAGCAATTTCTCTTCTCGCGTACCGGGCGGCTTGTCGCGCGTCTGACAGAACGGTAGATCGGCGTGCGCGTCGTGAAGATTTTGAGGATACTCGAGATCAACCTCGAGAATGTAACCAGTTGGTAAATCCGGAGCGATTGCGTTCACGTTAAAATTTAAGATATCTTCAACCCATTGAAATTTAGCGTAAGGCAAAGGTTGGCACATTGCCCATCCGTATAAATTATTGACGTCAAAGTACATCAGGTACGATGACGGTTTAGATGAGTCATACGACTGCATGTACTTATTATTCGCTTGTGCATATCTACCTGAACATTGACTTAAACCTCCACGTATACCGCGCTCAATGAACAATATCATGTCAATGTCTGTGAGTAGTTCAAATGTAATTTTAGTATATTTTAGCATAGCGTCCCACGTATATCCGGGGAGTGTATAATAATGTGCAGGATCGAGACCATAACTTTGAATACATGTGTCACGAAAATTTTCAAAAATGTCAGCTAATAACAAAACATCTGTTTTTAAATATAAGTCACTGTATTCACCTAGCGTTTGAATAGAGAATCGCTTCCAGACATTCTCAGCGTGTGCGTAATCGCTCTCGGACACCGTATCACCGATCAGGCTACTGTAAAATGATTCGCGCGGCGGTAAACACGTGTCCTGCAACTTGTCCGCGCAATCCACATATTCATAAGGAAATACGCCCTTCCGCGTTAATAAACTAAATTCTTCGTTAGATAAATTTAAAAATTCTGACCGTACAATTTTTAATTTATCAGTATTAAGATATGACGCTAATTTATCGAGACTAGTGTTAAGAAATCTGAATGAATCTATGAATCTTAACTGGATATGTTTTCGCGAATCTTCTTCGGTGGTATCTTCAACGGTTTTGGTAAAAGAAATGTACTTTTCTTTTGTGATTGGTAGTAAACTAACTCCACCTTCAAACGCGTTTGCTATTTCCTTTATTATAAAGTGTGAATCATAACCTGATAAATTATGGAAAACTATTGGAATGAAAAACGAATTTTTATAATTTAAATTGCAAGTTGAATGTGCAGGACCACGATATTTACCGGTTAAATGGCAATGATCGCGCACTCGTGTATCATCCGGCGCGAACAAATTATTACAAATATGGCAATGTGTCGCGTTACGGTATGCCTCCCACTGTTCTTTTGACAATGGAATCATGGGAACATTGGCGGATAAACGCGTCTTAACATTATGTGATAATTCTTCTAACTGTTTTGTAAACCACGTGACGCAATCAGGATCGCGACGAAATCTATACACGGATAACGTATCGTCAAATGAGCATTGCACGTAATATCCAATGCTAAATACCTGATGGTGTTGGTATTTGTATGTTGTTGATTCTTGCTCCATGTTAGATTGCGTCTTCTGCAGCACACACTCCAAATCGGCATATACGATGAAGGGTAGCCGCTCCTTGTTCGTCGGGTTACGGAACTTCAGCCACTTGTCTTTTTCACTTGGTAATAAAATGGCGCAGTCATTCATCCGATTACAGTCTTTGCTATGGATATTCAACTTTTCCTCAGAATAAAAGTAATGTAAACATCTGTGAATAATAAAAGAAAAAAATTTAATTTACTATTATTTATTTAAAAAAATTTTATAAATATGTTTATAAAGAATTATTACTTACCGATCACAAATGTATTTTTTGTGTTCCTTTTTACTCAATTGTGATCCCACGAGCCGAGAGAGATTTTTTATCCATGTGAAATGGCCTATGTTATCGTTGTGCGGTTCTTGCATGTATAATAAGTTTACATGTTGCTCCTTCTTGTCATCGGAAAGTCGCAGGGGGACAAATCTTTCCTCTTCGACGCCGTACACATTAATGGAAATGTTGTTATTGAGTCGCTCGAATTTTTTAATGTCTTTTAGCGCGACTGGAAAATCAATATCTCCGAAATTTAAAATTGCTGAATAATGTGGGTACGATGACACTCTATCACTATGCCTTTCTGCAGGATGTAAAGCGGCGACCACTGACCACGCGAAGCATGCATTGTCTTTTGATTGCACGTTCACTACCGCTTTTTTTAGCATAATAGGTCGTGGTAATGTGAAACGACATCCCGCACGCATAGGATTGTACTTATTTATATTAATTGTTAAATTTAAAATACGTGATAACGCCCACCCGCTATCGCGTTCTTGAAATTCTTCCAGCAAAGCTAATGTAGGCTCGATAACGTATAGCTCGTACCATTCGTTCAAATTAGATAATTGAAAAAGTGCATAATTCTTTGTATTTACACTCTTGTTAGCATGTTTATCCCCCGCAACAAATTCACCATTAAACGCAGTGTACACTTTTACACTACCGTGTCTTTCTAAAGCATCCCGCACTTGCTCAAGCACAATGTCTTTGGCATCTTCAAGAAACTGTCGAGGTTCGATGTGACGCACGTTAATCACTGCACCGGTTAAGATACGGCTCTCAAATGCCGTGTCTATTTCGCGCCACTCAAGTCTCGCGTTATTACTATCGTTACTAGTGCTAGCGTAATTGCCACCAACGTGCATGAAACGTCTTTCCAGTCGCACCTTTTCACCCGCGAGTCGAGCGATTCTCGCTACCAAAGATTGCCTCAGTCCAATGGCAAGTCGAGGACGTTTGGCACGATTAAGTTCTTCGAGTTGTTCGATGCACTCGTCGCACCACTGCAACCACTCGAAACACTCCCCCAAGGTAGCGACTCCATTTGCTCGTTCTAAAAGGTCGCGTTCCACACGATCAAAATTTTCCATTTTTACGGAAAAACTGAATCGTTCATTGAAGTTAGAAAAGCTGACTGCACAGACTTTCGGGTAAATAGACTTGAAAACGTCTAAGGGATGCTCTAAGAGTTTTACCTATATATACTTATTTGTAAAGTCACGTGACTTTTGAAAAGAATTTCGAAAAAGAGAAAGCTAAGATTTATTATGTTACTATAGGTTCAATTGTATCAAAGAAATTTTTCAGGTATAATATTAAACGCAGACTACAGTATCCGCATGTTATTTTATTTTATTTATTTATTTATTTAAAAACTTAAAGTTTTTATGTTTGTAAAATCTAGCAGCCTGATATCGGCGCTTGCTAGCAGCCAAGATAAGGGCGCTGCTTATACGATTAGTGTAGTGGGAGAGAGATAGAGAGCAAACTCTAACTGGAGTGGAATATACGTAATATAATTTTTATTATTTAATTATTTATAATTTAAATTAGAATACATATGCATATGTAATCTAACTCAAATTATAAATAATCAAATAAAAATTCCATTACATATATGAAATAATAATAAAGTCTCTTTACCTGAGCGGCGGTGGTGGTGATGAGCACAAAGGACTTTCGAAAACATGTTGAGACAAGTTTCTCATTTGTTAGAAAAACAATAAACAAAAGAGTTTTGAAATTTATGATAGGGTAATTTGTTAAAAAGAAACAATAAACAAAAGAAAAAAGAAAGTTTAAAATTTATGACAGGGTAATTTGTTACAAAGAAACAATAAACAAAGAAAAAAGAAAAGAAAGTTCAAAATTAATGACAGGGTAATTTGTTACAGAGAAACAATAAAAAAGAAAAAAGAAAAAAAAGTTCAAAATTTATGACAGGGTAATTTGATAAAAAGAAACAATAAACAAAGAAAGTTCAAAATTTATGATAGGATAATTTGTTACAGAGAAACAATAAACAAAAGAAAAAAGAAAGTTTGAAATTTATGATAGAGACATTTGTTAAAAGAAACAATAAACAAAAGAAAAAAGAAAGTTTGAAATTTATGATAGAGACATTTGTTAAAAAGAAAAAAGAAAATTGAAATTTATGTGACAGGTCAATTGTTATACAGAACAATAAGAACAAAAGAAATTTGAAATTTATGTGACATGTTAACCCCACCCCTCCTGATAAATTATTTATTAAATGAATTTTATTGAATCCCCTTGGGGTTTACAATCTCAACATACTTATTCTATCTTATACTAACTTATTTCTATCTTAAATCTAATTCCTGGTTGCTTTGGCAGCCGCTGCTGCCTCCACAACCTATCCTACGCACACACACACACCGCCTATCTGTGGACTTCCGTTTCCTCTGCCTTCCTTCAATTAATTATCGATTTTTCCACTCTTCATACTATCTTCGCCTCTCTCTATCCCCTCCCTCTCTCTCATCAAATCCCTAAACCAACTCTCTCCCTCTCCATCTGCCCCTAAAATTCTTCCTACCACCTCCTGCCAACTGTCTCTGCCTAAACTCCAATCTCTACACTCCTCCCATACATGCTCCCATGTCTCTACGCCACCTCCACATAATCTGCATCTTTTCTTCTCCTCTTCCTCCCAATATTTATTGCCTCTCATCTCGTTACCTAATCTACACCTTATAATTCTCCTCCACCTGCTCTCTCCCCACCCTTTTTTCAAGTATCCTGGTACGCCCTCTTCCTTTACCATTTTATACCACCTATTATAATCCGAACCTACAATTCTCTCCCATCTTTCCTCTCTCTGCATTCTTCTCTCCTTACTAAATATCGCTTCTACTCTATCCTCCTCTCTTTCCTCGCCTAACTCTTCCAAACTCCCTCCCCTGTCCTCCCAAAAACTTCTTCTTTCCCCTTCCCAACCACTCCCTACTTTTTTGTCCTACACCTCTCCTTTATCTCTTCTAAACACCTCCTTGCCAACTCGCTACCTCCGCCCTCTTCTAACCTCCTTTCATATTTCCACGCCCTTCTTCCCGCTTTCCCTCTCAATTTATCCCTTTGTATCTTCTCTCTTACCATATAACCCGGCGTGTGCCCATCCAAGCCTAACATCCATCTCAGATACCTCTCCTCTAGCTTCTCTAAACCGTCTCTCTCCTTCCAACCCCAAATTTCCACTCCGTATCCCATAACCGTCCATACCAACCTGTCAAATAGCCACACCCTCCTTCCCCAATCTCCCCCGTACCTTCTCTTCCCAATCCCCCAAACCTGACCCATCACTGCCGCCGCCCTTCTCACCCTATCTTTTATCTGCGCTTCTTGCCCCCCATTTTTTTGAAACACATACCCTAGATAGCAAAATTCTTTCACCTCCTCTATCCTATTTCCTTTCCACCACCAATTTCTTCTACTCTCCCTACCTCCTCCCTTTCTAAACCTCACTATTTTCGACTTCTCTGCATTTAAAACTAAGTTCTTTTCATCCAAGTATCTTTCTAGCCTTTCCAACATACTTCTCATCTGATCCTCGTCTTCCGCTATTAACACCAAGTCGTCTGCATATGCTAACGTACACACCTTCACATCTCCCACCTTCACTCCTCCCCACTTGACCCTCCCCATTACCTCTTCTAAGTCTGAAATCAATAGATTAAACAACAACGGACTCAGTGGACAACCCTGTCTTACCCCCCTCCCCGTCCAAAACTCTTCCCCCGTCTCCTCCCCTACCCTAACTCTACTCTTCGTTTCTCTCAATAAGCCTTCTACTCTCTCTATTAAACCTTCTCTAATCCCCCTCTCCCTCATCGTCTTTATCAAGATCCCTCTATCTACCGAATCAAATGCTGCCTTCAAATCTACAAATAATGCTACTAGTTTTCCTCCTTTTTTGTCCACACTTCTATTTACTACGTAGTTCAATACAAAAATATTATCTATTGTCCCTCTTTTATTCCTAAAGCCTGCCTGATTTTCTGGGATTATTCCCTTCTCTTCAATCTCCTCATTTAACCTCTCTGCTAAAATTTTTGCGTATACCTTATAAAGCGTGGGCATTAACGTTATTCCCCTATACTCCTTCACCTGCTTTCCCTCTCCCTTTTTAACAATCGGTACTACTACACCTTCTTTCCAATTCTCCGGCCATTCCTCTCCCCTCCATACCCTATTCAAAAAACCCCCTATCCACTCCTCTAACCTTCTTCCTCCCCACTTCCATACTTCATTCGGAATGCCATCTAATCCTCCCGCCTTTCCTACTTTTAGTTTACTCACCACCTTTCTTACCTCCTCCTTGCTTATGCCCTGTTCCTCCTCTCTCCTACCATCATCTCTATCCTTTCTCTCCTCTCCTCTAACCACTCTTGTCTCTACTCCACCTAACAAACACATAAAGTACTCTTTCCACTCCTCCATTCTTATTCCTTCGTTGACCCTCCTTTTCTTTCTCCTATCCTTATTTACTATCTCCCATACTTCACTCTCATTTCTGGCCTCTTCTGCTTTTTTCTCCCACTTCCTGTTCTCTTCCTCTTTCTTCCTCTCACAAAGAACTTTGTATTCTCTTTTCAGCCCTATATATTTATTCCTATCCTCTAGTCCTTTTCTCCACCTCCTTAATTCCCTCCTCACCTGACTTTTCATTCCTTCACATTCTTTGTCCCACCAGCCTCTTTCTACCTTCTTGCTTTTCCCTCTCTCTCTCTCCGTCTTCCCCATTGCCTCCTTAATTCTACTCCTCATCCTATCCCACTCCTCATTTACCTCCTGTTCATCCTCTTCCTCTATCTCTCCCTCCAAAACTCTCCTAAACAATTCCCTTCCCTCTTCATCCCAGACTCCCCTTATCTCCCTGCCCCTCCTCCTTGCAATTACCTCTCTCCCCTCACTCCTCAACTCTGCCACTACTGGAAAATGATCCGACTCTACCTTATCTAATACCCTCATCTTTTCTATTCTATCTTTTGTCTCTCTATCTACCAAAATATAGTCTATCACAGTGCTTCCTCTAGCTCCTACATACGTATACTCTCCTTCCTCATCTCCTGCCATCCTTCCATTTAACATTTCCCATCCACATTCACCTATCAGTTCTATTAGCTTCCTTCCTTCCTTATCTACCTTACTATCTTTGGACATTCTCCTTGCCTGCTCTTCCCCCTCTTCACCATCCGAATCCTCCCCCCAACCTCCCCCCTCTCTACCGGTTCTCGCGTTGAAATCGCCCCCAATAATCACCCTCGCTTCTCCATCCTTTGATTCCATCATCCGTCTCAGTAACTGCATAGCTCCTTCCCTACCTTCCTCCTTTATATACACCCCTACAATCCTCCAACTTTCCTTTCCAATCTTAATTCCCACCGACAATAACCCTTCTCCTAATTCAACTATTTTACTTCCCCTATCACTTAGCTCTTTTCTTATTCCTACCACCATTCCCCCCATCGCTCTTCCTTTTCTATTTCTCCTACTAGCCTTCTGTACTCCCCACTCATAACCCTTTGGTACCCTGTGTCTTATCCTTTCCCAACCCCTTGTGTCCGCCCATGTCTCTGATAAAAACATTACATCCCATTCCTTTAAATTATCCCAAAAATCTTTATCTTTATTCCCCAGCCCTGCCACGTTCCAGAAGGCTATTTTCAAGACTCTCTCATCTCTCGACTCCTCCTCTCTTGACTTACCCTTCACAATCTTCCTACATTCCCTTCCCCCCCTTCTTCTATCCTCAATTCTCCTTTCTCATTCCTCAAGACCTCCTCTTCTTCATCCCACTTCCACCAATAATCCCCTATCCTAATCCTCCCATATCCTAACCATACCCTATTTCCCCTTTCCTCTTCTACTTTTGCTATTTTTTCTAACCTCCATCTCATCTTCCTCTCCTTCCAAGTCCAATCTTCCAAAATTCTTTCTTCCCTACCTTTCAGCGTCTTCTTCTTACTCCACACCTCTTTCCTCTGTTCTTCACTCTCTAACTTCACCCATATCATCTCTCTCCCTTTTTTGCTCCCCTCCCCTATTCTCCTAACTCCCTTCACGGTCACCTCTGCTCCTATCTCCCTGAACACCTTCTCCACCGCCTCTTTCCTATTCCCTTCCTTGACCTCTACACCTTTAATTAATAGGTTCTTCCTTCTGTCCTCCCTTTCCTTCATCTCTAACCTCCTCTCTATCTCTCTCACCTTTTTTCCCACTGCGTTATCCCCTCCTACTTCTATTTTCTCTATCTTTCTCTTTAACTCTTCCTGCGCCACCACTAACTCTTTTCTTTCTCTTTCCCATCTATATTCTCTCTCCTTGAAATCATTAATTTCTTTTTTCAACGCATTTATCTCCTCTCTCATCTTTCTCCCCTGCTCCTCCATAATCTCCTTCAATTCTTCCTTCATCTCTAATTTAACTATCTTTAAGCTACTAACAATCTCCTCTTTCCAATCTCTTAATTTCCTATCCCATTCTTCTCCATCCTCTCCCGCCGGTGATCTAGCTAATCTCTTGCTACCTCTCATGCTATCAACCGAAGTGCAACTGTCGCTTCTGGCTCTATCCGTCATTTTTGTCGCGTCTACTGAACCCGCCTTAACTCTATATTACCTCCCTACTCTGTCACTATGCGGCGCTCCTGCTCCCCCACTCTCACGTACGCACGTCTTCTCTCTACCTGCTCCCTGCTTTAACTCTGTTATTCCCCGCGACACCTAATTAATACTTAAAATCACTCTATTCCTCTCTTTCTCCACTCACCTATCCACCCACACACTCTCTATCGCTCTCTTTCACTCCCACCCGCCTATCCTACCTCTCCTACTCTTTCTAACACCTCTTATTACACTCAATTCACAGCCTGCAACTACACATGTCTAACTTACTCTGGCCCGGAAACGGAAGTCCTCCTGATAAATTATTTGATAACCCTTCTTTCGCCATAGATTAATTAATCCCCTCGATTAATTTCCCCGATTAATACTCCCCCTCTATTAATTACCCTCTCCTCCTCGATTAATTACCCTCTCCCTACAATTAAATACCCTCCCCTCTATTATTTATCCTCTCCCCTACAATTAAATACCCTCTCCCCTCAATTAATTACCCTCTCCCCTACAATTAAATACTCTCTTCCCTACAATTAAATACCCTCTCCCCTCAATTAATTACCCTCCCCTCTATTATTTATCCTCTCCCCTACAATTAAATCCCCTCTCCCCCTCAATTAATTACCCTCCCCTCGATTAATTACCCTCCCCTCCCCTCCCCTTATCCCCACTCCAACTTGGGTCAGAACCGCCCTAGCTCTACTACTGAAGATCAAACGCATTATGCAAAAATTAATTAATGCTATGTCAAAATTATTCATCAGAATTATAATGAACAATCCTGTCAGCGTGAACACAGAGAACAACATTATGCAATTGTACAAAAAATTACAATGGATGATGCATTTGTAATATTTATAACACGGCTGATATCAATTTTTTTTCAAAAATGTCACAATACGCACAACTTTATAGCTATATAGATAAATCGCTGTCATTCATGATATGATCGCTTTGTGAGAGTAAAAAATAAATATTAAGTGATATATCTGTAAATCGTACGATTAATAATTTCTTATAAGAAAAGTCTCGTAAATCCGATGAGAAGTGCGCGTTCGTAGTCGAATATATGCTTTAACGTTAGCAGGCGAGTCCGTGGCGAGTTTCACGGTGATAATGTGACAGTTCGATATTAATGATGTAATGTGCGCGAAGTTAGTGGCGAGTCAGTTTTTATTTAGTTTCCAAACGCATATTACATTGCGAAGGGAGATAGTAGTAGAACGCACTATGCGTTGTACAAAGAGATAAGTATATTACATAAAATTTTCATTTTTTTTAATGGAGAAGAAATAAGAAAGAAAAGAAAGGAAGAAGGAAGAAATAAAGAAGAATATCAGTTAACAACAGAGAATAACATTGTTCATAATGTGTTTATATGATGTATTTATTTTTATATGTATGTGTATACATATCTAATAAAATTATCTTTTTGAAAAAAGGTAAAAAAAGGCGCCAAATGCTTGTGTATGCTCCTAAGAGAAAACCTATTATATTAGATGAATTGTCTTATTGTCCTACTGTTTTATTGTTTTATTGTGTTTCCTACAAAAATAATGATATAAAGTAAATGCGCCAACTATAAGAATATTTATACAAAATTTATTTATTGTAACTTTTTATTAAAATATTTAATAATAAACGGGCTTAATGATCAAATAATTTGAATGATTAAAATCAACTAACAGAATTAAAGTGAAGCAAAAACTTAATGTGCCCGAATCGTTAAAAATGAACTATTAATGTTATACAATAAAATTATTGTATGGAAATTATTTGTACAAATAAAATAATGAAGAAATGATAACTCACCAAAAATTTTACAAAGATAAAGAAATATATCAACAAACACATAAACGCATTTAAAAATAAGACAATAAGACAATAAAACAATTAAAAATAAGACAATAAAAAACAATTTATCTAATATAATAGTTTTTTCTTAGGGGCGCATATACACTTGATGCTTTGTTTTACTTTTCTTTTAAATCTTTTCTTGAATTAAAATGATAAATATGTGGGTGGGGATAAATACCGGAGGTGGGGAAGTTGAGAAGGTGATAACAATCTTTCTCTTTCTATTTGAATATCTTGTCTATTTCTCACGTCAGCACGTTCTAAAATTTCTCTTAATATTTGACGTCGTCTTCGTTGCTCAAGGTTGCCAAAAGCTCTTCTTGACATTTCTACAATTAATGTAACAAAACTCTATCTTATGCTTCATCTATTTGATCGTAAATTTGATCGTAGTGGTCATAAAGTGACATTTATATTGTTTTTATTTATAATAATTATTATTATTATATACGTACTCCGATTTCTTGTACTGTTATTTTAGCAGTGACAAGTCTTTCTCGTTCACATATGTAAAATTGCGGATCGCGCCTAGCGCGATTTCTGTTGTGCCCGACGCGCGATATCCAATGGGCGTACAGAGATGAGCGGAAAGATGGCCGCTCATTGAACATCGAGCGTCATCGCGTGCGCTGGTCTGCCGGAGTCATAACATGTACGACGCTTCGTGATCGTCACGTGTTGGACGCGAGACTCCGGAGTCTGGTCTGCCGCTAGGCAGCGTGAGAGAAGAGAAGCAGTGCCGTTCGCGCGTGTTGCGTCGTCGGAGGATCCTTGTTGCCATCGCCATCGCCATCGCCGTCGTCGTCGGTAGCGATCGTCACGCGTGAAAAGTATATTTTAAGACGGACGCTCGCTCCTCGCCGATTGCGCGATCACGGATAGTGGTTCGTGGATACAAGTTAATCTTAACGCCGGCGCACGCAAGACGAACGGAGCGGCCGAACGTGCCGACGCACGCGTGTATCAGCACACGCCACACGATAACGACCTAAAACTAGGGTTGCCAGACGTCCGGCTTTAGCCGGACATGTTTTACAGTTGAGTCCGGCTAAAATTATACTTGTCCGGCCTGTCCGGATTTGTTAGGCTTTTGTCTAACAAATTTGCACATAATAAAAATATAGCACTTTTTCTTACAAAACAAACGAAAAGCAAGCGACTAAGGCAAGCGACAATCAAATTGCGCCGCGCCAGTCCCGCCACTCGCCATCGCCTCCTTTCCTCGCTCCGCTCAGTCCTGTCCAGACCAGTCAAGTCACGTACACAGCGCAAGCAGTGCACCGTGCAACGTGTTGTTATCATTGTGCACTTATGAACGCTCTTTACATTTATTAAATAAACGGTGGACACATTTGATAAGCTGATTAATAATTTTAGTTTCATCTAATAATATATAATAGGTACGAATTCATTTTATTAGTAAAGTGTAATTACATTTTCAGCGAAGTTATATTTTTTACGATCCACGAATTATTTTTAACTTATATTTCTAAAATTTTTAGCTTTAAACCATTCTTACAGACAATTAATTGCTTCCAGATCTCACAATGTCGAAAAGAAAATGTATATTTTCAGACAGTTTAAAACAACAATACAAAATGCTTAAACCGGGGAAGGAATCGTGGGAAGCAAAATGCGAGGTGTGTAATTTAGTCATTTTCATAGCTAATAAGGGAAAAGCTGATTTAATTAAGCATTTACAAACTGAAAAACATAAGAAAAAGATCCAAGACATAGCTTCAACATCGAAAATGGATAGTTTTCTACAAACTAATGTGAACAAGAGCCATTATCGTAGTGTTCAAGCTGCAGAGGCTACTTTAGTGTATCATACCATCCGACACGATCAGTCTTTTAATTCATTAGATTGTACAATTCCACTTTGTAAGTGTATCTACTCGGATTCACAAGTTGCCAAAGATGTGTCCTGTGGCCGCACAAAAGCCGAAGCCATTTAAAAAAATGTTTTAGGCCCTTATGTTCTTCAAAATGTTCTAAATGATGTGTCGAAAATTAGATACATAAGCGCAGCAACAGATGCCAGCAATCATGGTGTTATAAAAATGTTTCCTTTGTTAATTCAATTTTAACCCCGAAAAGAGAGGAATCCAAGTTCATTTACTGAGCATAAAGGCACTACCTAATGAGACTTCGGATACAATATCGACTTACGTCCACAATATTTTAACTGAGAAAAATTTGTTAAACAAATTGATTGCTTTTGCGGCTGATAATACAGCTACAAATTTTGGAAGTAAAGATCGAACTAGTGTCAACAACGTCTACAGTAAATTAAAATCAATTACCAAAAATGACAATATTATCGGAGTTGGTTGTATTGCGCACATTTTCAGCAATTCAGTACATCATGCTATAGATTCGATGCCCATCTCGTTAGAAAGTATAGTGATGCAACTCCACAATCACTTTGCCACCTTTACAGTACGAACAGAGGCTCTGAAAGATGTATGTGACCAATTAGAAGTTCATTTTAAACAAATGCTCTACCATTCAAAGACAAGATGGCTGTCACTTTATCCCGCCATAGAAAGAATTCTACAAATGTTTGAACCATTAAAGGCCTACTTTTTGTCTTTAACAAGTGCACCTAGAACATTGCAAATGTTTTTTGAAGACGAACTAAACGAATGCTATTTATGGATTTCGCACTCATTCCTGTCTATATACCAAAGCAGAATAAAACACATTGAAAAAAAGGATATTTCTGTAAATGAAGTAATGGAACAATGCTCACAAATAGTGAAAAACCTAAATAAAAGGTTAGAACAAAAATTTTGCCCATTAAAAGTTCTCGGTACTTTACGCAAATTGGAAGAGATCCAGCGAGATCGTGTGAATAACTTTAAAGAAAATATGGAAAATATGTACAAAATCGCAAGAGAATATATACAAAGCTGGACCTTCCATCTCAGCACGGAATTAAAACACTTTCAGTGGATGACTTTGACCGAAGAACCAACCTGGAAGGAAGTAGCAGATACCATCGAAAATTTGACAAGGAAAAATGTGAAGTTGGATGATAATAAATGTTTTAATCAGTTCCAAAACTTTAAAAATTTTATACAACAAAAAAAGGATGACTCTAATTTTAAAAATTTATTGGCACATGAGAAATGGTCCGCGTATTTTAATTCTTTAAACAATGCAAAATATTATTCTGAACTATTAATATTAGCGGAATATTATTTTGCTATTCCAGGCCATAATGCAAACATCGAAAGAGTGTTCTCTTTGATAAACACTCAATGGTCAAAAGAACGGAATAAATTAGAAATAAGTACAATAACTAATATGATGTACCTACAGTGCAATATGAAATTAACATGTCAAGAATTTTACAAAATAATTTCTAAGGAAAATGACGTACTTAATAAAGTAAGCTCAAGTGCTAAGTACCTGAAATCTATTAGCAATAGGAATGAGACAGATTAAGACTGAGTTTAGTTGTTATTGAGTACTGTTTTTATTTTTTATGTGATATTATGCCAAATGTTTATTACCTATTAGTTTTATTTATAGTAATAATTTTTTATTTAGTTTAATAAATACAATGTTATTTTATTATGTAAAAAATTAGGATTTGTGTCTCTTATGAAAAATTTGATTTTAGTACAAAAACTAATTTTTGAAATTTTATAATTATAATTGTCATTTATTATAATAAGAAGATAAATTTTATTTTTGTAATAAAACAGAGTTACATCGTTTTTTTTATATAGAAAATGACAGAATTTGTTTTTTATTTTTATGTGCTTTTAATGTGCCAAATATTAATTTTTAATTTGATAATAATTTAACCTATTTCATGTATGAAAAAACTGATGTTTTATTTTTTTTATATGTAGTATTAAACGTGTGTGTGTGTGTGTGTGTGTGTGTGTGTGTGTGTGTGTGTGTGTGTGTGTGTGTGTGTGTGTGTGCGCGCGCGTGCGCGCGCGTGCAAGCACTTCATATCAAACAAACGTAATAAATGCTGTTTTTTAAAGTAAAAAAATACTGTTCGGGTTTTAGGCTAAAATGTCCGGCTAAATTAACAGCTGTGTTCGGCTTTTCTGATTTTTAATCTAGCAACCCTACCTAAGACTAATTCACGCCACATTGCGACGGCGTGCATCGCGTTATCACACGTCCTCCTATAAATACTGAATATTTGATTTTGCGATTTTGCGACACGCAAAGAGCTCTATTTTTTGAAAAAAAAAAACGTTTGGTGACGAAACACAATGCCAAAACCAAAGAAATACGCACTTATATGGTGGTTGGATAGTGCCTACAAAGATGTGATTGATTTATTGGTGTTGCCGCGAAATAGTAGAGAAATTAATTCCATTGCGTCTGTGAAGTGGCGTGATAATAAACGTAATATAACCACTAAAGCACGTGCTAAAGTTCTCGCCATAAGTGGTAAGTATTGAATGTTCTTTCAAATACAATAAAATAATAATAGCTTGTGTTATAAAAATAGCGGTCAGGTGATATTACCGACTATATTTGAAAAATTAATAAATTTTTTATAATTTTGATCGGAAAAATGAATTTTTAAGCGATACATTTTTTAATACTTAACATCGTTTGAGCCTTTGTCTATTAATCTAAGTCTAATTTATATTATCAATAGAAAATGCATATTAACAAAACCATTATATAAACGCAGTATTTTTAATTGTAAAATTAATGTTATGAAATTTAATAACAAGAAATAAATTTATAATTAACTATGTAATATACCATATTTTAATTTATTCGGTATTATCACCATAATAATACGTACAAGGTACATAATGTCTTAATTATCATAAATGTAACTTCATTATAATTGTATACATTGACTTATACATATGTATATTATATATCAATATTATAATCATAAGTAATATTCGCTTAGTTTTGTTTTATAAAATTTTAACTGATTATTCTATGTATGTAGTATAGGAATTAATCTTATTTAATTTTCTTTAATTTCCTTTCTTTAGTAATCTTTATTTTGTACTTTTCATTTTATTTCTTCAGTCTTATAATTTATATATTAATTAAAATATATTATTTCATAACATGTGAATTATAAAAACTAAAATTATGTTTTCTAAAGTAAACGCAAATATTTTAAAAAAATTTCTTTTAACATCTGTTAATAAAATAAACTTTTTAATAACAAAGGAAATGAAACATTTTTGCAATAAAAGTAAACATTTGTGCAATAAAAATAAACATTTTTGTAATAAAAGTAAATATTTCTGTAACAAAAATAATTATTCTTAACTAAAATAATTAATCTTGTGTTTTTCAGATAAAGAAAATATAAATTCTCAATCGACAACAATTGCATTAAAGCGCAACGCTAAAATAATCAGTTCTCAGTATTCAAATAGTGAAAGTGAATGTAAGAATACTAAAAAATTTGATTTTTTAAATATAGACAGTTCAGTAATACAAGTAATACAAGATAAGAATAATACTACTAATAAAAAATCAATATACGATAATCAATTTGGTATGTATTGCTTATGACATATTAAAAAATAAATTTTTTAGATACAGTTTATTAATACAAAATAATATTACTTGTAAGAAATCAATATACAATAATCAGTTTGATACGTATCACTGTACATTGAGTATTGACTGAAACTGTATATTAATAATAATTGTAAAACAAGATTCTTATTATCACACAAAATATGGCATTAAAAAATTACCTAAATCATCAGAAAGTTTTATGTATAAGATTATGCTTAAAATAAGACAGTATACATATATATTTTTCTTATTTTAAGCATAATTGTAAAATACATAGAACTTCCTGGTGATTTAACAAGTTTTATAATGCCATATTTTGTGTGATAATACAAATCTTAATTTATATTTATTATTTATTAATGTCTATTTTCATTTAGTCAGTATTCAATGTATAGCGACACATGTCAAATTGATCATCGTATACTAATTTTTATAATAAATGACATTATCTTGTATTATTAAATTATTTAAACAATTTATTTAATATTTTGGAAACATGTAAATGCTAAAAATATATATGTGTGTACTTTATATAATGTATAACATAAATAATAGTTATACCATATGAAATAGAACTTAGATATATTATTCATAAAGGATTCATATATATTTTAGAAGTATATATTTTTAGCATTTACATACGTTAAAAATATTAAATAATTTTTTCAAATATAAATAGTTCAGTAATACAAGATAATATCACTAATTATAAAAGATCAATTTTATATGTATCGCTATATACAAACATCAATTTTATATGTATCGCTATACATTGAATATTGACTGAAATATTAATAATTATAAATCAAGATTTTTATTAACACACAAAATATGGCATTACAAAACTAATTAAATTATAAAATATTTCTATGTATTTTAAAATGATGCTTAAAATGAGAGATATATATGTTATATACGAAACAGAGAGAGAGAGAGAGAGAGAGAGAGAGAGAGAGAGAGAGAGAGAGAGAGAGAGAGAGAGAGAGAGAGAGAGAGAGAAATTAATTATACTATACTTATAAAAGTGTTTATATGCATCATACAAAATGTATATTTTTAACTTTTACATGCTTTAGATATTAACTTTTTAAAATCTTAGTAATAAATCTTTCAATAAAATGATGCATTAAACATTTTTCAATTATTTTCAGATAACGAGCAGTTTAATATAATAAATAATGACGAATTTGTTTCAAATACAGAAATGATAAATCAATACCATAATCAATATGAAGATTCAAATATAGTAAACTCATATTTAGATTTGAATGTGCAATCTGATTTTCATTACAAAGATGAATTACAGAATAATATTGTAATTAATAATGAAAATTTGGGAAGTGTAGATAAAACTTATGGATTAAATAATACTAAATCTTCTAGACACTATCCTCGAATTATAGAAAATAAGGAATGCAAAATAAATATAACTATTTTACCAAAGAGAATGGACCTAACAGATTCATGCAATAAATCCATTTCAGATAAGTCTTTAAAACTTTCTGATATAAATGTAATAGACGCAGAAGATTCGCTACATTTTAATACAAGTTTAATTAATAATAGTAAAAAAATAACTCACGAAATACTAGCTAAAAATAAATGTCTGTCTACATCTGTCTGTGAAAATATTGAATTGGATAATACTTTGATAACATGTTGTGACTTAATGGAATGTAATAATTTATCTAGAGTAAATAACAATGATAAATTATGTTACAACCCACAAATTGCAAATACCTCGCAACATACAGGTATGAATATATACAATAAATACATATGACTAAATACATGTATATAATATTTTATTTATACATTTCAAAGTAATTAATTATGTTCGGTATTAATTTTACTAGCAAAAGTATTATTATTTTATGTTTGTAAAAATGAATTATAAAAATTAATAATATTAAACTTGGATACGTATCTTAATAAGCTTATGTGTAAAATAATTCTTAGAACTTAGAATTTTTATAAATATGCTATTTTTATATCATCAAATTGTAAATAATAATATTTTTTATCTGTTAATTCTTATTAGTAGGAATAGAAGGGTGGTTCTGACCCATGGGATCTCAGGGGGGGTGAGGGGCGGGGGGGTATTTGGGGGAGGGGGTATGACGTAACGGGGGGAGGGGGGTATGACGTCACGGGGAGGGGGGTATGACGTCACGGGGGAGGGGGGTATGACGTCACGGGGGAGGGGGGTATGACGTCACGGGGGGGGAGGGTATGACGTCGCGGGGGGTATGACGTTGCGGGGGGAGGGCGGAGGGGCTTATCAGTGTAAACATTTTTATATAAACTCAGTTGTAACCTGATATAAACATTTTTATATAAACTCAGTTGTAACCTGATATAAACAAATCCCAGCCGCTTATCAGTACAAACTTTTATGTAAACAACATGCTAGTTGTAACCTGATATAAACAAATACCAGTCGATAACCGTTTATCGGTATGAGCATTTATGTAATCTCAGTTGTAATCTGATATAAACAATTACTTAAATCTTTCTAAGTAAAACTATATGCGAGCTGCAACCTGATATAAACAATTAGACCCTGCGGCTAAGGGTAGGTATAAACAATTTTTATCTATGGGTTTTTCTGTCACTTATCAGTATAAACATTTTTAAGTAAAATAATATGCGAGTTGCAACCTGATATAAACAATTAAAAATTTCTAAGAATATTTATTGCACGGAGCGCCGAATCGTCGGCAGCTGATAAATTTATTTGGTAGCTCTTGGAAGCTAAAAAAACAAATAACGTTAACCATATCCGGTAGCTGCTTGTTATAAACAAATTTTTTATCTCACGGAGCGCCGAACCGTCGGCAGCTTAAATTTCTAGATAATGAATCGGCAGTGAGCACCGGTAGCTAAAGTATTTAAACATTTGATCGACATTTATCACCCGACAGCTCTAAGCGGCTATTTATGCATAACTATAAACAAATGTATGAGACAAAGGGCTAAGGGTGAAATATAATTGGTCTGGAAGAGCACGGTGCCACAGTAAGCGTGAAGTCTTCAACCTGAACGAATCAAAGTCTTGTGAATTAATTTCTAAGTATCGTGAAATTTATAACTTGAAGAATGGCTAATCAGTTAAATAAAGTGGAAATTATAGATATCGCGGACGATACAGAAATTATAGATATCGCGGACGATACAGAAATTGTGGATATCGCGGACGATATAGAAATTGTGAATATCGCGGACGATATAGAAATTGTGAATATCGCGGACGATATAGAAATTGTGAATATCGCGGACGATAAAGAAGATATTGATATTGCAGGCAGTGATTACGAAAACTCCAACGATGAAGACATGGTAGTTGATGATTTCGAAAATTCCTACGAGGATGATGAAGACAGCTTAGTATCCGATGCTAGTGATTCTACGAGCTATTCCATTGATGTTGTCGATCGCGTGGAAAAATGTGTTTCACACGAAGATTTTCTTAACTTGAACGAGCGTTCCGAACATTGCGCATTATTTTTCTTTTATTCTACGGGTGGTGCTCTAGCTCTCTGTGCCGAGTGTATGATTGACATGTGGGACATTAGAAAAGGCATGAGTGCTGTTAGGGAGCATCAAACGGATCGGCTAGAAAATTTGGATCATAGGGCTTGCTCGAATTGCCGTCAATCCATGTACGTGATAATTCCGCGCAACATGTGCCCAGTGTGCGGCTTGTAAAGACTTTAAATACATAACCGTACAACATGGATCAGGAGGACATTGAAGATATCAAATATGTTCTTAACAATAAACGAATATCACCAGTGCAATTTATACGCGATCGAGAACTTGGTATACGTGGAACGCTTGAACGCGTTGCGATACATAGAGTGTATATAAAGAATGAATCTATTTATCCCTGGCCTTATCACGTGAGACAGGAAATATATACCATGGCATTGAATCAGTGTCCGAATGATGAAATCGCTAAAAAGATGCTACGTGAATACGATACTATGTACATTAAAATTCCTGCTGGTATTGGAAGGTGTATCAAATTGTTGATAAATAATATGGTTAAAGTGTTCTTAAAAAATCCTAAAATAACCAATATGCTGCGCACGTATGATGATTTTTTTAATGCATGCAATCGTTATGCTTATAAAGACAATGAGAATAATGATCATTTTGGGATCATGATGAGAACCTCTGTTTACATTCTGCATGAAAAAGAATGCAAAAAAATGCACTATGAAGTGCAAGATTCGGTGCGACGCTGCAAATCATGTAGACGTGTCACGTGCAAATGCTCCGTTGAAGAATGTAACGTGATTTAAAAAGTGCGAAAAGACGCTAAAACATGGAACAATTCGATTTAGAGGAACGCGAGCTCTTGGAGCAAGCGAACAGAGTCGTTACTTTGGGCGAGTGTTTTACGTGGTTGCAGCGATGTGATGAGTGTGTACAACGGCTCGAGGAACATAGCCGCGTCAAGCGTCCTCGGCTCGCCGTCGGATATAAACAATCGTTGGTGGCGAGAATCGCGCGACTCGAGGGTGAAAAGACAAGATTACAAAGACGTTTCGTGCACGTCGGCGGTGATTACGCGAGTGATAACGCGGAAAGACTCGTGTGGCGCGAGATAGATACCGCGTTTGAGAATCGCGTGCTGACCGGTGCGGTTATCAATACTAACTATATCGAGCCGCGACAATTTCTCGAAGACGCCGGGGGTATAGTGCTCGAGCGTGTGCGGGGCGCTCTACAAAAACACAACTGTGTAAAAGTAAACACCGCGTTCAACGGTGTATTTGTGACTGGTGAAAAAAGCGCTAATAAGAGTATCACCACAAAAAATTGTGAACTCTTTCAAACGTTGGATTTAGACCAATGGTACGAGCGGTGTGTCATCGAGCCCACGTTAGCGTCACTTGAAGAGTTTCAAGAACGCGATAGCGGGTGGGCGCTTTCACGAATTCTCAATTTAACTGTCAACGTGAACAAATATAATCCTCTACACGCGGGATGTTACGTAACATTGCCGCGAGAAATAATGTTGAAAAAAGCAGTTGTGAACATTAAATCGAAGGACAATGCGTGCTTTGCATGGTCAGTGATCGCCGCTCTATATCCTACAAAGAAACATAGTGATAGAATGTCATTGTACCCTCATTATACGACAGTCTTAAAGTTCGACGACATCAAGTTTCCCGTTATATTAAAAGACATTGGGAAATTTGAGAGACTCAACGATGTGTCGGTCAACGTGTACGGGATCGAAGAGGATAAAATTTTTCCACTACGGCTCACGGATAACAAGAGGGAGAAGCATGTCAATCTTTTGTACGTGCAAGATCCGGGGGATAACAACGTGGGTCACTTCACATGGATCAAAAATCTGTCCCGCCTGGTGGGATCGCAATTGAGCAAACATGTATGCAAGAAATACATTTGCGATCGGTGAGTAATAATTCTTAATGAATGTGTTTATAAATTGTTTCAAATAACAGTAAAAAAAAAAAATATTTTTTTCCTTTGTTATTTGCAGATGCCTACATTACTTCAGTTCCGATGAAAAGTTACAATCGCACAATGTGGACTGCCAAAAGTTGAATGACTGTGCTGTCGAACTACCAGATGAAAAGGATAAGTGGCTGAGCTTCCGTAACATACACAACAAGGAACGAGTGCCCTTCGTCGTATACGCCGATCTCGAATGTGTGCTGCGGAAGATGCAACCTGACACGGAGTCGACGACATACGCCTACCAACAACACGAGGTATATAGCATAGCGTATTATGTGCGATGTTCGTACGACGATACGTTATCCGTGTATCGGTTTCGTCGCGATCCCGATTGCGTGTTGTGGTTCGCTAAGCAACTTGAAGATTTAGCACATAACGTTAAGATTCGTTTATGCGCCAATGTCCCCATGGGGATGTTATCGAAAGAACAATTAGAGGCATACCGTAGCGCGACACATTGCCATATTTGCGAAAAACCGTTTGCGCCGGATGATAAGCGGGTGCGCGATCATTGCCATCTGACCGGTCGTTACCGCGGTCCCGCGCATTTGCTTTGCAACCTCTATTATCAAAATGTGCTATACATACCGGTAGTCTTCCATAATTTATCCGGATACGATTCTCATTTTATTATCAAGGAAATAGCCACAGCGTTCAAAGGAAAAATTGATTTATTACCCATCACGAAAGAAAAGTATATTTCTTTTACAAAGCATGTCATAAGTACCGCCGATAAATTAGACGCACATAATCACATAAAGTTAAGATTTATAGATTCATATAAATTTTTAAATGCTAGTCTTGAGAAATTAGCATCATTTCTGGATAAAGAAAATTTAAAAATTGTACGTTCCGAATTTTTACACTTATCCGACGCAGAATTTGATTTATTGACACGGAAAGGCGTATTTCCATACGAGTACATTGACCGCGTCGAAAAATTGGAAGACACATGTTTACCACCACTCGAATCCTTTTATAGTTCTCTGACCTCCAATACAGTATCCGAGAGCGATTACGCACACGCCGTCAACGTCTGGCATCGGTTCTCAATTCGAACGTTGGGTGAATATAGCGATCTATATCTGAAAACGGATGTCTTGTTGTTAGCTGACATTTTTGAAAATTTCCGCGATAAATGTTTAGAAAGTTACGGTCTCGATCCCGCGCATTATTACACTCTCCCCGGATACACGTGGGACGCTATGTTAAAATATACCGATATTACTTTTGAATTGCTTACGGACATAGACATGATAATGTTTATCGAACGCGGTATACGCGGTGGTCTGAGTCAATGTTCAGGCAGATACGCACAGGCTAACAACAAACATATGCAGACGTACGACCCATCGAAACCATCGTCGTACCTTATGTACTTTGACATTAATAATTTGTACGGCTGGGCGATGTGTCAGCCGTTACCCTACACTGAATTTCAATGGGTCGAAGACGTTTCAAATTTCGACGTGAACGCTATCGCTCCGGATTCACCCACGGGATACATTCTCGAGGTCGATCTCGAGTATCCTCGAGACCTTCACGATCGGCACACTGACCTACCTTTCTGCCCGACGCGCGATAAACCGCCCGGCAAGCGAGAATGTAAACTTCTCGCCACGCTCTACGATAAAAAGCGTTACATCATACATTACCGAAACCTACAGCAGTGTACGCGTCACGGTCTTTGTATCGCGAAGATACACCGCGTATTAAAATTCGCGCAATCTCCATGGCTATGTAAATACATAGAATTAAACACGCAATTCCGAACTCGCGCCAAAAATGATTTTGAAAAAAACTTGTATAAATTAATGAATAACGCGGTATTCGGGAAAACCATGGAGAATGTGCGTAATCACGTTGACGTTAAATTATTGACGAAATGGAAAGGTCGGTATGGTGTAGAGGCAATGATCGCGAAACCGAATTTTCATAGTCGTAGCATTTTTTCAGAGAATCTTATTGCCGTTGAACTAAAAAAACTCAAGATAAAATTCAATAAACCGATTTACGTAGGCATGTGCATTTTAGATATTTCTAAGACGTGTCTGTACGAATTTCATCACGAGTACATGCTACCTCTTTATCGCGACAAATGTAAAGTCATGTACACTGACACCGACAGTCTCGTATACCATGTCGAGTGCGATGATGTTTATGAGACGATGAAACGTGATATCGCTAGGTTCGACACGAGCGATTATCCGGTCGACAACGTGTACGGTATGCCTCTTAAAAATAAAAAAATACCGGGTCTAATGAAAGACGAAAACAATGGTGCGATAATGACCGAGTTTGTCGGACTTAGAGCAAAAATGTACGCGTTGAAGGTGGACGGGAAAAAAGACACCAAAAAAGCAAAAGGTGTAAAGAATAACGTAATAGCGCGAGCCATAACGTTCGAAGATTACACCCGCTGTTTGAGAGATGAGATCGAGATGACGCGTTGCCAGTCGTGTATACGATCCAAGTTACACGAAGTATACACGGTAGCCGAAACGAAAATTGCTCTAAGTCCGTACGACGACAAGAGATATCTCGTACCCGATTCAATCGAAACGTTACCGTGGGGACATTATCGGATACCCTTATAATATATAGTTGTATATATTTTATCTTTTGCGCATGATGTACTTTTAATTTACCATGTATTTTATATTTTACATATATTTATTAATTTTACATCTAGCGTTTCATATATTTTATAGTTTATATTTATTATTTTTTACATTTTACACTTATTTTATAATTTTACATTTAGCGCTTCATGTATTTTATATTATACACATATATTACATTTTATGTATTTTTTATGAACTTTTTTTTATACTATTGTAATTTGTATTTTATAGTACGCATTTTTTATGTTAATTTTCTATTAAAAAAATTAATACTAAGAATAATTAAAGTTGATTACATTTTATAGTTTTACATTATACATTTTATAATACGTATTAATAAGAAAATGTATTAAGGATGATCAATGGATGGATAGGTAATAAAGAAGTCTCGTATATACTTATTATTAAAAAAAAACTGTATTTTTATTTTTATAAATTTACATTACACTTTTATATGATTATAATAAAGAAAATATTCTTATATGACATTGTCTTTGTGAATCCACGAATTATGTGATCCATCGAATCCCAACCACTTGACGTAAACCTTGTCACCCTTCCTGCGCAATACTTTCTCCACGAGATACACGTCCGGGTGAGTCGCACGATGCAACTCGTGCTCGTAGAACGCTCCAACTATAGATGTTCCGCGATAATCCTCTAGTAAATAAGTTACGGGATTGGTATGCTGTACTTTAATAATTTTAAACACCTCGGTTGTCCAATTCGGTGTGTAACCCTTTTCAAAGACTGTCTTAAATTTGCTCACGCGTACAGAATCACCAACTTTAAATTTCGCTCGACCAGCAATCTTTATCGAACTGTACACCGTATTCAAGAGTCTTTCAGCCACAGCAGGGGTTACGTCGACGGGTCGCATACCGATAGTTCGGTGTTTCCGAGAGTTGTAATTTGACACGAGATCCGGTAACAGGTCAATCCACTTGTAATTACCGTTGAGTGTAAACTTCTTCCACATGTCGTTTTTCAGCGTACGGTTAAACCGTTCGACGACCGATGCCTTCATTACCGAGTACGTTGAATAATGATTGATATCATGTTTTTTCAATATTTTCTGCACATCGGCATTGTAAAACTCTTTTCCCTTATCAGTCTGTAAATTTTTCGGGCATCTTGCGCTCTCTCGAATTATCTCGACGATAGCATCAGCTGTATCGCTTCCACCCTTGCTCTTGAGCGGAATGGCCCACGCGTGCTTGCTCAACACATCGATGACGGTGAGTATGTAGTGGTAGCCTTTGTTGAAACGTGAGTACGGAATCATCTCGACGATATCAGCCTGCCATAGATCGTCGTAGCCTCGAACTATGACGTGTCTTCGTTGAAAACTTCTTCTCGCCGGAGCATGCAGTTCCTCGACGAGTCGTCGCCTTTCGGAACTAATATTGGATTTCGGTGGTTTCATGGATCGCATACCGATCGTTCCTGTTTTTTCTATTCCGTTTCCATTCTTTGTCTGTTCTGTTCCTGTTTTTTTCTGTTCCGTTTCTGTTCCGTTTCTGTTCTTTTCCTGTTTTTTCTGTTCTGTTTCTGTTCTTTCCCTGTTCTGTTCCCGTTTTTTTCTGTTCCGTACCCGTTCTGTATCCGTTCCGTTCCTGTTTTTTTCTGTTCCGTTTCCGTTCTTTTCCTGTTTTTTCTGTTCTGTTTCTGTTCTTTCCCTGTTCTGTTCCCGTTTTTTTCTGTTCCGTACCCGTTCTGTATCCGTTCCGTTCCTGTTTTTTTCTGTTCCGTTTCCGTTCTTTTCCTGTTTTTTCTGTTCTGTTTCTGTTCTTTCCCTGTTCTGTTCCCGTTTTTTTCTGTTCCGTACCCGTTCTGTATCCGTTCCGTTCCTGTTTTTTTCTGTTCCGTTTCCGTTCTGTACCCGTTCCATTCCTGTTTTTTTCTGTTCCATTATGTTCCGTTTCTGTTCTTTTTCCGTTCTGATACTGTTTTTTTTCTGTTCGGTTTCTGTTCTGTACCCGTTCTTTCGCGTTCGTTTCACGTTTGAATTATCTTTTATCACTGCTTTCTATCGTCTTTCAGCAGTGGTTCTTTGTCTTCCGGTCTTACCGATCGATCAGACAATCGTTCGTAACTATTCCTGACTTGATTTACAACCGTTCGGTAACCGTCCGACAATCGTTCCCGAGTCGTTTGATAGCGATCCTGCACCGTTCGATAGCTATCCGACAACCGTTCCTGAACCGTCCGCTGTTGATTCAGGAACCGCTCAAAATTATTCGTTAAACGTTCGTAACCGTCTTTTCGCCGTTCGTTATTACTCATTGTTTTTAATCTTGATACGATATGGGTGACATCGATCAATCGACTGACACGTTTCGCGATTACGCAGATTAATTTATAATAAGACCCGCTTCGCGAAGTTCTTCGATGATGGACAGAATCTCGTTGTCGTGCGCGTTGTGACCGGCTCGACGCGATGCTTCGAGTAACCGCAGACGATCTACCAGTTCATTGGGATTGTCCCAGTGCACGTAATCGATCGCGTTATCATTTAACGTCATAGCGTGAGGTAATCCCTTTCCAGATTTCTTCGTTTTCGGCGTAGGTTCGATCGACATTAACGGTGCGATCAGGTGTTTGTACTTGTATCCTCTGTTGCTTCGTAATTGACTGTCCTTGGTGTAATTGCGTCTATGCACGTTTGTAGCAAACAATATGCTTTTGTACTTTTGTAAATCATCATCTGTGTAGATGTCATCGGCGGGGATTTTCTTGAAGATCAATTCGTAAAGACCAGGTGTACCAGCGTAACGTACATTGTCGATAATTATATTATCCTCGTTGTCCACATCGAAATGTTTATTACCGAGCATCATTCCATTATTCTCAAGACGAACACCGTATATATTGTCTATGTCTACATCGCTCTCTCGGTTACCGCTCAGGACAGTCACGACATATTTTTGACTCAGCGGACCAAATTGAGCTTGCAATGCTTTTCGTCCTTGCGACGTCTGTAATTGATTTCGAACAATCGTCGCAAGCGAGTCATCCGTCGTTTCGAAAACATTCTCAAGCGATTCTATCGGTTGTACGGTTGTAGGACGCGGTGTAGAGGTTATCATTGGTACGTCGTTTGAAATTTGTAAATGATTAGATTTTTGCGGTGTTGCAGAGATATCGAACGAGACGTTCGACCGTTTTTTCTTACTGGCATATTCTTCCCCCTCTTCCTTCTCACGTTTACGGGTGAACGAAACGTTACCGATCGGCTCCTCTTTTATCGCGCGTACGCCGGAATTGTCAATAATCTTTTGCAGCGGTTCGATCAACGGTTCAAAGTGTCTCTTAGTCACGATATCCTCTTCGATCCTGCCGGTTTTTAGAGCACGATGTTTCTTTCGAATCGATTCGCTCGTTTTTTCAATTTCTCTCGCGATTTTCTCGCGCTCACGCATATCTTTGTTTTCAGCCATGTTAACAGAGAGTGTTGATCGCACGTTTCACCCCGACAAGGTATCAATAACGACTAACTGTTTCGCGGTATTGCAAACTCGTTAAATCCTCTTCTGTATCGCCCGTTAGCAAGTGCACTGTCCTTGTCTATCATCAAAAATCCATAATCACGCTGCCAACAATCGCGACATAATTCACTAAAGTCATCATACGACATGTCGGTGTTTACATGATCGTTGTACACATGTTTCAAGTTGGTACCGTCCTGCTTAAAGAGGATCAGCAGGTTGGCGTTATCGCGTATAAGATGTTTAGGTATTCTCGCGTACGACTGACAGAGATAAAAACAGTCGACGTTCGAGTGTCTACCCATTGAAAAATATTCTCTCACGACATCCTGCTTATCGCAAGCAACGTCATCGAAGACGAAAATCGAGTTTGGACGCGCCTCGCTCGGTGGAATGACGTCACTGTTATTGGAGAACGTAAAGTAACCGATCTCGTCCATCGACGACAACAAATTCTCCAGATATCGATATTTCGGCTGTTGTAGCGATTTCGAGTACACGTACACGTTCTCGAAATGTACACCGTGTGGACATTCCAACAAATTTATCAGAACGTTGGTTTTACCGCAGTTCGACGGACCGCAAATGATGGCGCGTATAGTATTCGGCAGCATCGCACCATGCTTACGCCTCACCCCGCCGTCTCCCATCGATTGTAATTTATCGTCGTAATTCGTTACGCAAATCGTCAAAGGTTGTCGCACGAATCTCATGTTTTCCGAATCTGATTACACATCGGAATCGAACGTCCTATTTATAGGTGTGTGAGTGCGGTGTACGATCTATGGAAATACGCCTTTGTATGTTTGCACATGCGTGATAGAGGTGTGTGCGTGTGTTTGTGAATGCAGCGCACGGAGAAAGAAACGTATGCGCGCGTCGTGTGTGCTAGAGAGGCGCTTGATAGAGAAAGACGTGTGTGTGTGTGTGTGTGTGTGTGTGTGTGTGTGTGTGTGTGTGTGTGCTAAAAAAGGCACTTACGCATGTGTATACGTAACAGAGAAGACGGTTACACGTGTATGCGTGCTAGAGAAGGCATGAGTATGTGCGCGTATGTGTGAACACAGCGTGTAGAGAAAGAAGCGTATCGATGGTCGCGTGCTAGAGAAAGCGTGAGTATGTGTGCGTATGTGTGAACACAGCGTGTAGAGAAAGAATATCGACATCAACGGTGCGACATCGCATATCGACGGTCGCGTGCTAGAGGTGTGTGTGCGTGCGTGTGTGCGTGCGCGAGTGTGTGTAAACGCAGTGTATGGAGAAAAGGAATGTATCGACGGTCGTGTGATGAAGAAAACATGCAGGATTGAGGGGTGATTAAAAAAAGATACGCGATATATCTATTATATATATATATATATATATTTAAAATATTAATAATAGAATTATAATGTATCGACAGTCGTGTGATGAGGAAAGCATGCAGGATTGAGGGGTGATTAAAAAAGATACGCGATATATCTATTATATATATATATTTAAAATATTAATAATAGAATTATAAACTGTATAAAATAATTATAAAACTAAAAAAAGAAATTGTATAATACATTTTTTAAATACTACATATAACTATATCTAAATATAATCATAAAATATATCTAAAATAATATAAAATCTAAAATATAAAAAGTACTATATAACTATAAAAAATATATATATTTTTTTTTAATTTCTATAAAAAAAATGTATTTTCTATTTGATCTAAAACGTAATTTGCGTAACCATTATAATCCCAGTTTTCCGGGTTTTTTTGCTTTTCCACCACCTCCATTCCGAATAAATATCGTAAGTCAAAAATATCTTCGTAATTGTAATCGTTGTCATCTTCAATATCCCCCCATATCCAGTCATGATATTTTCGATCTATCCGGCGGCTGCACTGCACCCGCAATCGGTGCTGTTGAATGTTTACGTGCTGCGGAATGGATATCTCGGTTCTTAATATTACGTTGCCGGAACACATGCACTAAAACAAGCACAAAGTATATTATTTAATTATTTATTAAAAATACGCAATATATACGTTGAAATATAAAAAAATGGTACTTACAATGATTGCAGGCAAATCGATGTATGCAGCCGGGTCTAATGCGGGAAAAGTTGTTGGATGGCGATGAGCCGTGCGCACCGCCTGCCGGCTATGGATATATATATATCCTATAGCCGGGAAACTTTTTGGAAGTGCTATATGCACCTCTTCCTCACAGCAAAGGCACTGCAAAAATGAATTAATATTAATATAAATTAATCTAAATGATATAAATTAATATAAATAATGTAAAAATAGGTAAGAAGTACTTACAACCAGTGCCATTGTTTCGGAATTGTAAAAGTCCATTGTGTCTTTGCAAAACTTCAGACTGAACTGACGGTCAGTCCGACTTCGAAGGCTACTGTTTATGATTTTGGTACTTATCATCCCCACGCTGTGGAGATGTCACTTGAGCCTATCGTCGATGCTCGAGTAAACTATAGCCCTGTGACGTTTCACTCATGGCTTGAAAACTATTTTTTCATAATAGTACTCGCACAGTTTTTTAAAGCAAATAATAAAAGAATTACTAGGAAACAAAAACCTCGCAGGAACCACTATTTATAGGCATGCAAAATCGCGCATCGCTCAGTAGCAAACATGTATCTCATACTATCACATCCCTCCAATATTATAAATTTGAGCGCTGAACAGTTACAATTCGTACCAAAGATCGTTCTGTTACGCGAGTGCGCCAACTATATCGAACACGTGTGGGACAAGCTTCCGGAACATATAAAGGTTGATTTCGAAGTTCAACAATATCGTCGCTGCAACGAGCATTATAATCAGCCGTGGCAGCAAACGCACATCGACGGACCCGCGCCGTTGATCAAGAATTGTACCGAATGCCAGTTGTCGCAAAGGTAAAAAGCGGCTGCGGTCATCTTTTGAATCGCGCGATAAACGCGCTTCCATTCGAGCTACATATCCCCGGTTATCAATTTTGCGGACCGGGAACGCACTTGGAAAAACGATTAGCTAGAGGCGATAGGGGTATAAATCCGCTGGACGCGGCGTGCCGCGAACACGACATTGCGTATTCTCGCAGCAACGAGCTCGCCGACAGACACGTGGCGGACGAGATACTCGCCACGAAAGCACAAACACGCGTAATCGCGAAAGACTCGGCTCTCGGAGAAAGAGCAGCCGCCGCTGCCGTCTGGGCAGCCATGAAAGCCAAGACAAAGATAGGTATGGGCATGAAGAAGAAAAAAAAGGTAACGAAAAAAAAACGTATACTTCCGACAGCGAGACGAGGCGGCATGTTACCAATTTTACCGATATTGGGCGCGCTCGGATCATTGATCGGCGGCGCGGCCGGTGTGACAAAGGTGGTAAACGACAGCAAAGCTGCGCGACGTCAGCTCGAGGAGCTGCAACGTCACAATCGCGCGATGGAAGGGCGCGGAGTATATCTCGCCCCGTACAGAGGCGGACGAGGGCTGTACCTCGCCCCGTACAAGTACGGAAAAGGTGTAAAAGCGAAACGAAAAAATATGTCAAAGAGGCGTTAAAAATACCCGCAGGTGTGACGACGAACGTGCAACTACATCAATTGGCAAAACGATTGTGCATCCCGTATTTCAGAGGAGTGTTTATGCGTAACGCGCTACCGACGAGCGGTGCGCGTCAAAACGAGAGCGGTATCGTAAATCTAGACGATGCGGAGGGCCCCGGTACTCACTGGGTAGCGTACGCAAAGAGGAGAAATCACATGGCGTATTTCGACAGTTTCGGCAATCTGCGGCCACCCAGAGAACTCGTACGATATTTTGGGGACGATGTGACAAAGATAGAGTACAATCGAACGTCGTATCAAACTTACGATCAAAGGAATTGCGGACAACTTTGTCTGCTATTTTTACACTCGATTTAAAGACCGACGTTGCGCTGTTTAATCTCAGTATTCGTTCAAACATGTCGCTGACATTTACGCTGAGCGGCAAGAGCAGCATTCTCGCGGCAAGCTACTCTCCGGCTATAGATTTGAGCGACGACGATTACGAGCTCGGTTTAGCGATCTTTGAAACATATAACACGATACCGAACGTGAATGCTTCAAACAATAAATTTTACTTTGGCAAAGACAACGCGGAGATTACGATTCCCGAGGGATCGTACGAGTTGCATGCCATTAATGAGTTTTTGAAACGTGAGATTTCGCAAATACGTCCGCGACGTGACGTCGCGGCTGAAGATAGTAATGGTGGAGAT
Source organism: Monomorium pharaonis (assembly GCF_013373865.1). Lineage (NCBI taxonomy): Eukaryota > Metazoa > Arthropoda > Insecta > Hymenoptera > Formicidae > Monomorium > Monomorium pharaonis. The sequence goes on along the minus strand of NC_050467.1, from coordinate 30,905,753 downwards.
AAAGATCCGATTACGATCCGCGCAAACTATAATACGATGAGATGCGAGATCAGATGCGCACACAAAATAAATTTTGGCAAACCAAACAACATCGGCTCGCTCCTGGGATTCACATCGAAGCGTATACTAGAACCGCGAATATGGCATGAGTCGGACGTGTCAATCAACATAATGAACGTAAACATTATCCGCGTAGAGTGTAACGTGACCGCGGGCGCGTACAGCAACGACAAAAGCGTGCACGCGATACATGAATTTTCACCGAACGTTCCACCTGGATATAAGATCTCGGAAAGACCGTCGCAGATCATTTACCTGCCGATCATCGTGCGGAGCGTTACGAATCTGACGATACGCGTGGTTGACCAGAACGGACGATTGCTTGATTTTCGAGGAGAAGAAATTACCGTCAGATTGCATGTGCGACGACAGCTGCAACGATAACGCGAACGTGAGATGCTCGTACTACACGCGTCGGAACGCGCCAGAAAAATAAACATCTTTACGACGAAAACACCAACGTTACAGCAGTCATCCGATACTTTTGCGACGACATTCGATAATATTCGATCATCCGACTGTTCCAAGGAAAAGAGGCTCACCGCGTCGAACGTTGAATATCTACAATCTCTGGGATTTGCGGTGCGACAATGACGGATATTTTAAATATCGAGGACGAGCCGATCTTTGACGATCGCATCGTCAAGATCGAGACTCACACGTACAATCCGTTCGCCAACACGACGTTCGAATACAATGATGAGATAAGAATTCCTATACAACAACAGGATCTTTACACGTTACCGCACGAAAGTTTTCTATACATTGAAGGAAAACTTATAATAAAGAAACCAGTTGCGGGATCTGATGTGACATTGGCAAATAATTGCGTCGCGTTCATGTTCGATGAGATTCGATACGAGCTCGACGGTGTGGAAATTGATCGAAACAGAAACGTCGGAATAACCAGCACCCTCAAGAACTATGTAACTATGTCAGCCGCCAGAAGCGTAATCGCGAGGAACGCCGGCTGGGATCCGTGGAATCCTCCGAACGGATACTTTAATTTTTGCGTACCGCTCAACATGCTGTTGGGATTTTGTGAAGATTACAGACGCGTGGTGATCAACGCTCGCCATGAGCTGATTTTAATACGCGCGCGTAACGATAACAATTGTCTGATGGGAAGTTCAGAATTGGAGCCAAAGATTGAATTACTCAAAGTTCAGTGGCGAATGCCGCACGTGTTACTGAACGAAATAAATAAACTGTCGATGCTGCGTGCTCTGGAAAGCGGGCGATACCTCAGCATGGCATTTCGCTCTTGGGATTTGTACCAGTATCCTTTATTGCAAAGCACAACCAAACATTCGTGGGCCATCAAGACCGCTACTCAGCTTGAGAAGCCTCGATACGTCGTTTTCGCTCTGCAGGCTGGTCGGAAGAATATCATGTCTGAAAACATGAGCCGATTCGATCATTGCAAATTAATCAACGCAAAACTCTATTTAAACTCGGAATGTTATCCGTACGATGATCTGAATCTGGATTTCGATAAAAATAAATGGTCGATTCTGTACGAGACGTATGCACATTTCTGTAAAAACTATTACGGATATGATTATCTCGAGCCGAATCAATCCGTCACCACGTTTCGACATAATGGTCCATTCGTGATTATCGATTGCTCTCGACAAAACGAATCGATCAAGAGCGCAACCGTGGACGTACGCTTAGAATTTGAATGCAGAGAAAATGTACCCGCGAACACTACAGCGTACTGTCTCATTATACACGATCGTGTGATTCAGTACAACCCGTTGACCAACGTTGTGCGCAAAATTACCTAAGTGCGGCGCCACTTTTTCTCCAAAACAATATCAGAATGATATAAAAATTTATAACGCGTCGAGACGGATCACAGTATTCTCAACGACATCTGTCATGTCTGTACCAACGTTCGTGGACCTGCAAGGTTTCATCGTTGGTGGAGAATTTATCGTTAAGGAATTTGCCTCTCTCAAAGATGGATTTGAACTCACCCACTACATATTTACACCCACCTATCCATGGGAATACCTTACCAAGGCAGAAAGACGTCAGGTGGCGTGGTTGAAAGTGAATCATCACGGAATATCATGGGAGGATGGATTGATTCCGCACAGCATGGCTAGAGATTTAATTACCAAGGCAGTGATGGGTACAACTGCAACCGATGATGAAATTGTCGTGTACGTAAAGGGATGTGAGAAACGAGAATGGCTGCATGACTTACTCCTGGACGAGGCGAAAGAGGAAGCTAATGTCGAAAATATCGAAGTGCATTACGAAGACATAAAACCTCTAAATAAGTTGGACATTACGTACACCTTACGTTGTCGAAATCATGTTAACAACTGCGCTTTACAAAATGTATTTAAACTGTTTAACTGGTGGTCTAGCAATAAAAAATAATTTTTTTTATGTGTTGTGCATTTTTTATATTTCCATTACCCCCGTTTATATTTCCTCTTCTCCGTTTTATTAATTAAAATAGTTTTTTAAGTTAGGATAATTGATAGAAAAAAATAATTCTAAAACGTTTATAGAAATACATATTTATTTATTATTCAAAGCATCATATACAATATTGTCTGATGCATAAACCATTAGTTCGCAGTCTACGAGCGAAGTTTTTACACATATTTCATCTAATAGCTTTACAGCATCGCACTTATTATTAATATTATTTCGCTGCAAGCAGTTTACAAATCGATTATATTTTTCTTTCACTACAAACATATCCCGCGACAATTTAAAGTATACATTATTGATGACATCTTCAAGATTTAGTAAAAATTGCACGGTCAAAGGTTTCATATACAAGGCTTTGTTATTTAATGTAAATTTTACGACACTCCCGTTATGTAATTTGACGAGTTCTATAAGAAGATTATCAATCCACAGCGATGTAACAGTGGTTGACTGCAGGAGTCGCTCAATATCCATGCGTTTCTCGATCATTATTATCCATACGTCACGTGACAGCGGTATCTGATTGCCTTTGTTGTCACCAAGAATCATCTCCACAAAAGGTTCAAGTCCCACACTGACTCCGATATCCAAATATTTGTAGGCAGTGACGGTTAAAGCAAATCGCCTTCCCAGGATGCGAGGAGTATAGCGTGGCTGCGATAATGTTCTGTAAAAAGAATATATCAAGTTATAGAAAAATATAAAAAATATATAGGATTTAAATATATAGGATTTAAATATATAGATTTTTTTTTAATTAAAAATACTTACGATTTATCGCACCCATCATTCTGTTGGATCGGAACGTAATAGTTCATCTCGTACGGTTCTTTCTTCAGACACTTTACAATCTGACTTCCACCAATCAACTGCTGCGGTAACGTAGATGAAGCTTTACCGTTCGTATTCCACTAACTGACTGATGTAATAACGTTGTCGAGAGCTCTTTTTATGTCATTATCCCCTCTACAAAATATCTCATTTTTTTATCCCCCTCTACAAAATATCTAATTTTTATCCCCTCCACAAATATCTAATTTTTAACACGTTCACTGCCGATTCATTATCTAGAAATTTAAGCTGCCGACGGTTCGGCGCTCCGTGAGATAAAAAATTTGTTTATAACAAGCAGCTACCGGATATGGTTAACGTTATTTGTTTTTTTAGCTTCCAAGAGCTACCAAATAAATTTATCAGCTGCCGACGATTCGGCGCTCCGTGCAATAAATATTCTTAGAAATTTTTAATTGTTTATATCAGGTTGCAACTCGCATATTATTTTACTTAAAAATGTTTATACTGATAAGTGACAGAAAAACCCATAGATAAAAATTGTTTATACCTACCCTTAGCCGCAGGGTCTAATTGTTTATATCAGGTTGCAGCTCGCATATAGTTTTACTTAGAAAGATTTAAGTAATTGTTTATATCAGATTACAACTGAGATTACATAAATGCTCATACCGATAAACGGTTATCGACTGGTATTTGTTTATATCAGGTTACAACTAGCATGTTGTTTACATAAAAGTTTGTACTGATAAGCGGCTGGGATTTGTTTATATCAGGTTACAACTGAGTTTATATAAAAATGTTTATATCAGGTTACAACTGAGTTTATATAAAAATGTTTACACTGATAAGCCCCTCCGCCCTCCCCCCGCAACGTCATACCCCCCGCGACGTCATACCCCCCCCCGTGACGTCATACCCCCCGTGACGTCATACCCCCCGTGACGTCATACCCCCCTCCCCCGTGACGTCATACCCCCCTCCCCCCGTGACGTCATACCCCCCTCCCCCCGTTACGTCATACCCCCCTCCCCCAAATACCCCCCCCCCCCCCGCCCCTCACCCCCCCTGAGATCCCATGGGTCAGAACCACCCTTCTATTCCTACTCTTATTGTATTATTTTTCTAAGATTAATATTGACTAATTATTAATTTATAAATTTGTTAATAAATAAGATTTATCAATTATTAAGCTATTATCTTTTACTTATTGTTAGCATTTTCATAATTTGATAAAAAAACTATTTTATAATATCTATATTTTTAAATAGAATATTTGAAAATAAACATTTATTATTTTAGATATTGAAAAAAATAAAATTTTAATTAATAACAATGAAAATCCGGATTATGAACCATCTATTTATAGTCAGAGTTCAAATAATAGCTCCAATGACATTGAAAACTCGAGAAATGGGGAAATTAACGATTTAATCGATAATTCAAAGATAAATAAATCTGATGGAATAAGATCAAAGAATTGTTCAGAAAAAAACAGTTTGTTATTAGAAAAAGGAATAAGAACCTGCAAAGATGATGAATTATTTGTAGAATTGTCTCGAGGACCAAAAGGAGATAAAAAATCTAATTTTTGCGTTTATTGCAATACTATGCAAACTAAAATTGCTCGGCATCTAGAGTTGAAACACCGAAATGAAGAAGAAGTAAAAAAATGTCTATTACTTCCAAAGAAATCTAGAGAGCGAAGGGAAGCAATAGGTCAAATAAGAAAAAAAGGTAACTTCAAATTTAATACGCAGGCAGATCTAAATAGTGGTTCTATGATTGTTGTAAGAAGACCTACTAAGAAAGAGAAACAATGTGGTTTTCATTTTTTACCGTGTTCCAATTGTGGAGAACATTATTCTATTACTAATCTCAGGCATCATTATCGCGTTTGTGCTAAGAAAAAAGATACAGTTTGAAATATATTGAAATTAGGACGAAGCGCTGCACAATCTGTTCATAATCGAGCAAGCCTTAAATTAAGAAAGGATATTCTTCCAATAATGCGAAATGACAACATTTATAAATTAATAAAATACGACTTACTTATTACACTATATGGAAATTATATCTGTGAAATTCATAGGAGCATTTAGGAGATCACGGCAACAGTTACGACTTATTGAACGTTATTTAGAAGCATTGAAATCAATTGAACCAAAAATGAAAGAATTACAAATGCTATTTAATCCAAAATATTATGATATTGCTATACAAGCAGTAAATATAGTTGCTAAATATAATGAAGATACAGAATTATATGAAATACCACATTATGCTACAGCTTTAGGGACATGTTTAAAAACTATGTAAGATCTTAATCAATAAATGTATTAAACAACATGAATATAAAAAGCAAAAATTATAAGATATAAAGATATACATAAAAATATTTACAGACAACCTGTGGCAGCATCAGATATTTTAAATATGAGAAAAATTTTAGAGAAAACGCAAAATATATCTGCACATGACACTACAAATACTGATACTACTAATACTAATACTACACCTAATTCAATAATATCTAACAGTACAATGGATACTAGTACTTCAGAAAACAGTATTGAGGACATTCAAAATACAGGTATTTTAATAATAGCTTACGTTGTATTAGGTATTAGGTTATATCCATAGACATATAATAAACTATTTCCTGTCGTAAGAGGCAGTATTGAAACATGAAAAACAGAAATATTGCAACATTTTGGACATTTGTCCTTGTCTTGTGTAAGAGCAGTAGGAATAAAATCAAATGAGGGGAATATACGTGTATGAACTGAGTATTTCCACCATCAAGAAAAAATGTTATTCTACCAGTCCCCCACTATGTAATGAAAAAAACGAAATAGCCAGAATGTTATTTCTGTTCTTCATACGTTTCAGTGTTTTTTCTTATAAAAAGAGATGGCCTATTACATATACGTATTGTTGTACCACATAGAAATGTTGATATATGATATGTTCTATAATTCATTTTTTGTTTTAGTTGAAAGGACAAATTGAGTTTTTCAAAAATGATATGTAACAATTTAATATTATGTTGGCACAAAATTCTATTAATGCTAATTTTGATTGTAAAAAATCAATTATCTTAAAAATATATTTTTATTTTAATATAGAAATAACAATTCTGTATGCTACAATATAATTTTTAATCATCATAAATAAAATTTTTATTATTATTTTTTATATAAAATTTATTCTTAATAATTTAATTACAGATGAAAGTGACATATTGCTACTTATTAAAAAAAAATTTTAAAAGGCTCCGCTAAAACGAAAGAATATAAATAAAAGCCCTATAGAAAACGACAGTAGTTCAGATGATAAATCTGTCAAAAAAAAAAAACGATTCAGTAAGTAATTTTTAATATTGTAGATAAATAAAATAATTTAAAAAATGTATATTTCTTTTGTTAAAATTATTATTAATATTTTCTGGATATATTTATAGATTTATATATAATTGACTTTTAGCACCTCCTTATGGAAAGACCAGGAGGATACGTTGGATAGAAGACGAAAAAAAACCAACTTTATTCCTATTCGAAAAGTATATTAATAATTTTACATTGCCTTCTTTGAAAGAAATTACGTCTAAATCGCGTAATAATATTTTGAAAAATCGTCGGCCAGCAACAATAAAAACTTGGCTACACAATTACATTTGTGCAAAAAATAACGCAATAAAAATGTTAAATAATGTAGCGATATCAAATATGAAAACATATTCAAGTAGAATATGTGATATCAACATGTGATGAAAAACAAAATAATTTATGATGAAATAATATATTTTAATAAATGATTAAATTATAAGACTGAAGAAATGAAGTGAAAAATACAAAATAAAGAAGATTATTAAAGAAAGGAAATTAAAGAAAATAAAATAAGATTAATTCCTATATTAGATACATAGAATAATCAGTTAAAATTTTATAAAACAAAACTAAGCGAATATTACTTATGATTATAATATTGATATATAATATACATATGTATATGTCAATGTATATAATTATAATAAAACTACATTTATGATAATTAAGACATTATGTACCTTGTACGTATTATTATGGTGATAATACCGAATAAAATATGGTATATTACATAGTTAATTATAAATTTATTTCTTGTTATTAAATTTCATAACATTAATTTTACATTTAAAAATACTGCGTTTATATAATGGTTTTGTTGGAAGGGGAAAAATGGCGTGGATAAGAGTAGAAGTATTACGGAGAGCTCCGGAGTGAAAGGTGTTGTGCAGGTGAAAAGTGAGAGAGAGGAAGGAAAGAAGTGGAAATGCGGGAAGAGGAGATCGGGAAACGAACGGGTAATTGGAGGGAAGTGAAAAGAAGACGGAGGTGAGAAGATATAAGGATGGAGGTATCGGGGAATGTTTCGGAGTAGCGAGAGAAGAAAGCAGGGAAGATGGAGGCAGCAAACGAGAAGAAGAGGTCAGAGAGAGGGCGCTAGAGAGATACAATTCAGAGGAGAGTATCGAGGGAGAGGAAGGCAGATGGCGGTGCGGGCGCGGTGATGCGGTAACGAAGACGTGAAGAAGAAGAGGAGCGTTATCTGGTGGAAGGAGGAGAGTGGCAGTGTGGAAACAGAGTAAAGTTGGCAAGAATGTCAGGCATGATGGTAGCGTGTTTAGGAACGCGGAGTCCGCACACGTGGTCCATCGATGGCACATGACGATAGATGTGATTTTGACACACGAGAGAAAGGAGCGTTCGCAAAGTAAGAAAGATAAAGAGAAAGTGTGAAGGGAAAGAAAGTGCCGGGTACAGAGGAGAGGAATAGTGGTGAGAAGAGAGAAGTAAGGGAGGAAGTGAGGATGGAAGAGCTGGGAAGAGAGTTAAGGAAGTTAAAGTAGCAAGTGACAAGGGGGCTAAGTGAAGGCAGAGAGAGGTTAAGAGGCTTGGAAGAGAGGTTAGAGGCGCTGGAAGGAGAAGGTCTGAGACGGGAAGAAGAGGAAACAGGAGAGAAGGAGGAGATGGGGAGTATGCGGGGAGCAAGAAGAAGCAACGGAAAGGAGGAAACGTAGCAGGACGGTGACGAAGAAAAGAGAGAAATGAGGAAGAAGAGGAACGGACAGGACGATAGAGGAGAAGGAAGGGGGGGACTTGGGGAGTGGGAGTAGATGAGGACCTGTCAATGGAGGAGAGAAGGATGAGGTGGAGGATGGTGGAAGCGGCGAGAAGGGAGAGGGCAAAGGGAAGGAATGTGGTAGTAGCGAACAGAGGGCTGTGGGTGGATGAGAGGAGATGGAGTTGGGATGAAGAGGGGGGTAGATGGAGGGAGGAGGGAAGGGAAGGAGAGAAGAGGAAGTAAGGAGGGGATGGTGGTACAAGATTATTAAAAAATGTTTTTTGATTTGTGACAGATGGCAGACAGACAGAGGAGAGGGAAGGAGATTGGACGAAAGGAGTATAGAATAAGAAGCGAGAGTGGAGAGAATACATCCTTAGACATGGAAATGAGAGAAGACTCGGATAGAAGGAGACGGAGGAGAAGCAGGAGGGAAGGAGAGAAAGCATGAGGAGAATGGAGTAGGTGAAGCAGAGAGAGTAGAGAAAGACAGGAGAGAAAGTGGAGGAGAAAGTGGAGGAGAAATCCAAGGATGAAAAAGGAAAGAGAGGTTCAAGGAGAAGAGGTTAAAGAAGATAGCGGGGAGGAAACGGATAGAGAGAGAGAAGGAGTGGTCAGAGAGGAGGGGGAGGGGATGGGGGAAAGGGCGTGCGAGGGGGGCGGGGGGTAACAGATTGTAAGGGTCGCATATGGCCAGGTCGGTTCGGGAGTGGAGGGGCTATGTATGTGAACGGTTCGGGAACGCTCCGTGAAAAAAGCGCCTTGTATACCCCGTATTTGGGACGCAATAAAGTCTATTCTATAATGGTTTTGTTAATATGCATTTTCTCTTGATAATATAAGTTAGAGTATGAATTAAAAACAAATATACTTTAGAGAAATTTATATTTATTGTATTGAATAAACAATCGCCTCAAAGTACATGTTTATCCAACATCTTTAAAATAATTTCTAATTTTTACTTAGATTTCGTTTCCGTTTAAGTATTTGAATTACATTCAAGGTGTTGTTCTAAACATGCGTTAGATATAAATTACGTCTTACGTAGTACATTGCTATGAGCTATGTACCTTGCCAAAAGACGTGAAATAATATTACTTAAAAGTCTTTACAAATTTTACGTACATTAATTGTTGTAGTTGAATAATTAATAAAAAAAAATATATCGATTTGTGATATTTAACATTTGTTTCACGGCCACAAATACATTAATAAAGTTGCCTAATAAATGTTTAAATGAACAACTCTTCTCGAAGTACATTTAGCCTACAAGTCTTCAAATAATTGCTAATTTTCTATTTAAATGTTTAGTTTTTCAGAAAGTAATCAAAGCCTTACTATAATAATTTATATATAAGTTATATGCAAATTACGTCTCTTGTGTTGTTTTACATTGTTATGAAACGTACGGTTTTGAAGACAGATGTGATATAGTATTACTTGACTGCAATTCCAAATTTTGTATGTATGTTAATTGCTTTGAATTTTATAAAAAAAATATCGATTTGTGGCATAACGTTCGTTTCCAGGATATAATATTCATTTCCAAGACATACGCGTATTATCGTAAATAATGTCCTATTGAATACTTAAATAAACAATTTATCTTACGGTAGTGTGTTTGTGTCCTGGAAACAAACGTTAGGCCAAAAAACGATATTATCCTTTTTTTCAGGAATTCAACGCAATTAACGTATACACAACATTTAAAAACGCGGTTATATTATGTCAAATAAATGTACTTCAAGATGAATTGTTTATTTAATAGGACATTTTTTATAATAATACGCATATGCTTGGAAATGAATTGTGTCCTGGAAACGAACGTTGGGCCACAAATCGATATTTTTACTTTTTTATAGAATTCAATACAATTAACATACATACAAAATTTGGAAACGCAGTCAGGTAATACTAGCTCACATCTGTCTTGAAAGTCAAATAATTTATAATAATTTAAAACAACATAAGAGACGTAATTTGCATATAACGTACATATAAATGATTAAAGTAAACATTGTGTGAAAATAAACATTGTGTGTCCTGGAAACGAACGTAAGGCCACAAATCGATATTTTTATTTTTTAATAGAATGCGAAGCAATTAACATACATACAAAATTTGGAAACGCAGTCAAGTGATACTAGATCACATCTGTCTTCATAGCCGTACGTTTACGTATACGTTAACTGCGTTGAATTCCTGAAAAAAAAGATAATATCGTTTTTTGGTCTAACGTTTGTGTTCTGGAAACAAACGTTAGGCCAAATAACGATATTATCATTTCTTTCAGGAATTTAACGCAGTTAACGTATACCCAACATTTGGAAACGCGGTCATATTATCTGAAGTCAAATAAACGTACTCCAAGATGAGTTTTTATTTAAGTATTTAATAGTACATTTTTATAATAATACGCGTATGCTTGGAAATAAATTGTGTCCTGGAAACGAACGTTAGGCCACAAAGCGATATTTTTACTTTTTCATAGAATTCAATACAATTAACATACATACAAAATTTGGAAACGTAGTCAGGTAATACTAGCTCACATCTGTCTTCAAAGTTAAATGATTCATAATAATTTAAAACAACATAAGAGACGTAATTTGCATATAACGTACATATAAATGATTAAAGTAAGGTTATGTTTAAATTTTGGATAATTATACGGAAAATAGAAAATTATCTAAATATAAAATTATTATAAACTACTTGAAAAAGACTTAGGCTAAATGTACTTTAAAAAGAATTGACTTAAGTATTTAGTAGGACATTATTTACGGCAATGTGTGTGTGTCCTGGAAACAAACGTTAGGCCAAAAAACGATATTATCATTTCTTTCAGGAATTTAACGCAGTTAACGTATACTCAACATTTGGAAACGCGGTCATATTATCTGAAATCAAATAAATGTATTTCAAGACGAGTTGTTCATTTAAGTATTTAATAGGATATTTTTTACCATAGTACGTACGTCTTGGAAATAAACATCGTGTGTCCTGGAAACAAACGTTAGGCCACAAATCGATATTTTTACTTTTTCATAGAATTCAATACATTTAATAAACATACAGGGCAGTATATTTAAAAATCATAAGAAAAAGATATCGAATATTTGAACGTTTAAAAAAAATTATATATATCTCATGTCATCTTAGATTACATAATATTACATATATATTATATTTTGTCCTGGAAAATACCATTATGTATAGAATTTTCCAGGACAGTCCTGGAAATAAACATTGTCCTGAAAACTGCCATTATGCAAGTGTCTTGGAAAACTTTAAAAATGTAATATCTCAAAAATGGAAAGAAATATCTAATTTTTAAAGATCAATATAAGTTTGAATCTTAATGCTTTATTAAAAATTAGTAAAAAAATATGAGATTTCTAACTGTCCCGGAACAAACCCTTTGACATATATATATATATAAATATAAAATTAAATTTAACCTAGTTTATAATATTTGACACATCGATACATCCTATTACATTATTTATAAGAAAATAATAGTTGTTATATATTATTTATAAAATAATATACAAATGAATCATCAAATACATAAAAAAGAAAGAATCAAAAATTTTACAGAAGCAGAGAAAATACTTCTTATCGAATTAGTGCAGGAAAAATGTAAAATTTTAGAAAATAAAGCAACAAACAGTGTTTCTGTAAAAGAAAAAGAAGATTGTTGGGAGAACTTACAAATAAAATTCATGTCCCGTTCGAAAGGAGTTGTACGAACTGTACAATCGTTAAAAACATGTTGGGAAAATATTTAAAAAAGGACCAAAAAACAATATGCTAAAGAGAAGCAAGAAATTTATAAAACAGGTTTGTATCTTTATTTTATTATACATACACGTATGTATACACATACATACATATATATTTACATACATATGTGTATGTGTGTGTGTGTATGCTCGCATGCATAAAACGTAATATACTTATATATTTATATAATATATTTTTATAGGCGGAAGGCAATATTAAGGTATAAGTAATCCAATAGCTGAACAAGTACGAGAAATAATAAAACCAGCAGTAGAAGGTTTATCAAATCCTATTGATAGTGATTGCATTATCACAGAATTTAAAAGTATGCATAATGCATTATCTTATAACATTTTTGTAATTTTCATTGACGCCAGTTTTCATACATTATCCCAGTAAATAGATAGTAACTAGAAATTCCTGAAATAATCCATTTGTATTCTAAAATGTACTTTTTTATTTAAATATTATTTTATTTGATTATTTATTGTGAGATTTTTATTTTATTCATATTTTATTCTATTTATATTCCAGATAATTTTAACAGAAATGAAGAACTTGGAGAAGGATGGCTAGATGTTATAGAAAATACAGAAAATGTTATAGAAGAAGATGAAGATGACACAAAGAGACGAAGATGATAATAAAGACGATGAAGTTGATACGGAGGAAGATGTATGTTATAGTCAATAATTATAGTACGTAAAAAAATTATATAGAATGTTATAATTACTTATATTTGATTGTAATTTTTTTTTAGTTTAATGTAACGAACAAATTAAGCTGGAAAAACTGGAATCCACAAAATTACAAACACAAATTAGTATTCCATTCAAAACGGTGAATAAGAAAAAGTCTGCGACAATTACGAATTCAACCAGTAACCAAAATAAAAGATTAAAAGAAAATTGCATGCCTTCAACATCAAAAGAAATTGGCAAAAAAAGAAACAATCAGTTAAAATTAAAGAATTTGTAAAATTTGGGACATTACCCCAATAAAACAGTTACGTTGCATCCACGTGGAATCCACGTGATTTACATGGATTACGTGGATGCAAGTTTTTCCACAAATTATCCACGTGGATACAATGTTCTTTTTTCATCACTGCATCGAATTCTCTTATCTTCGAAATATCTTATAGATTTTTGGTGGATATATCTATTAAAACATATTTATAGGAAATTTACATGGACATTTCGGGGATAAAAAACTTCGATGTAGTGATGTAAAATGAATGTTGTATCCACGACGATAACTTGTGGATAAATCTGCATCTATGTAAAATTATTTGTATTAAAAATTAAGATTGATTAATCAAAATATTATATTGCATTTATCGTAATGTATAAACAAAATTTTTAAGGGATAATCAATGTTACGTTCGACGAAATTTTTAATAAATTCTTTTTGTCTCACTCTTTCGCGTCGTGCTCTCGCATGCTGCACCAAAGCGCGCGCCTTGCCGAGCGCTCCCCTCCCCACGAATCCGCACGCACGGGGTACCAGCGTGTACGGCCTACACGTACTATCTGCGTTAATTTTATAATATCGCGTATATAATAAGATCTTTTATTGGGAAAGCTCGAACTCACCGAATTGCAACAATAATAATTAAAAATTATCTTTAGGAGTAACATTCCTTTCTTTTTGAGTGTTGCCATCATTAAGACTCTAGAATGCTGTCACCATCTCTCGCGCTCTCTCGCTAATTATTATAGGGTTTAAAATTTCGCAGCCACGCTTTCGCTCTCTCTCTTTATTAACTAATAATCCAAAAGTTATCCATTCGCGCGTGGCACCCTCGCGCTGCCAAAAGATCGGTCCAGCCGCGAACCGCGTGTTACCTGAGGGGGATAGCGATAGCCTGAGCATTGCCCCAGCCAAAAGGTGCGAGGGAGACAACAATGGTGAAGCAATTACGAGAGAATGCGTATTAATTACTCCGCTCACAGAGGTGATAGGAGGGAGGCGAAAGAAGATCTCAAACGCTTATCCCCTTGGCTACCTCTTGACCAAAAATTACGGCACTCTGAATGAAAATTAGAAATTATAGATTTTCAAAAAGAATACGTATTTGTCGCGGAAAATCTCCGGAATTCGAGCTTCCCCACACCCGCGTATCCCTAGGACCCCCTAGTCGGGGGTATATAAGAAACACGAGAGCCGCAGAAAGGAGCATTATCGCTCTGGCAAGACGTTACGCTGCCCAAAAGTACTCTCAGTAAAATTACCGTAAGCTATCGCGCTCTTCGTAAGAAGTTTCGATACAAGCTACGGTACATCCGAGCGTACCACACTGTGCATATTAGCACACGGACCCTTTCTCGAGAATCAACACTACTATCCGTAAGTAACACCTCTTCCATTGCCGCGCTGTAACTTCAACATTATAAAATTGTTATTCTAGAATTCAATTTAATTATAACAACTCATTCTGGGTTATTTGAATAAACATTCACTCTTCTCTTGTTATGTTCAAAAGGTTCTGTTAACTTTTCAATACAACTACCTAATACTATAATAAATTCTACGTCTAATGAATAAAATTCTTACTTATTGTGTTCCAATCTACTGTGCACGAGAAGTGTTAATTCTAAGATAATTAAGAGGAGCAAAACACGGGGCAAACCATCCACAGTGCTCCTAAATTCCAGAGCGAAAAAGCGACTTCCCAGAATCCTCATCCTGGAGGCTGGGCGCTACGACTCAGGCGCCTGCTTCTTCCACGAACTTCGGACCAGGGGCGCCTACCGGGGCGCTTGAGTTAGAAGATGTCCAGGAGACAACGGGCGCCTATTAAGGCGTTTTTCACCCCCTACGTCGTCCCTCCACCTAACAGTGTACCACAGGGTAGCCCATAGGGCGCTCTCAGTCACAGACACCCATCTTTCCTCCGCATGGGATATGTTGTGCCCTCCCTGGGCGCTCCCCCTCACGCTCTCTACACCTTGTCGCTAACAGCACGCTCTTCCTCCCACTCGCGCTCATTCGCGCATCTAAGAAGTACCCACAAATAGAAAGAGGTGCTCTCCCCCCCTCCTTTTTTTGTCTATCTCTCTCCCTAAAGCACCGCTAAGAAGCGCGTCATTCTTCTAATTCATGTGACAGGCAGTAAGTACGCGAATAGTGGCAATAGCTACCAATCTTCTCTTCTCTGTCTCTCTCTCCCTCTGTTCACGTGCTCTCGGTCCGCGTACTACAGTATATAAACGTCCGTGTAAAGAGGAATAAGACGGGTAGAAAGAGAGCCCGAGTCGATCTCTCGCTCATATTTCTTTACTCCGTGGGATGGTGTGGGCTGCCCACTAGGGCGCTTACCCCCACACTCCCCTATTCACTCCATGGGCAATGGGCTCGCCTATTAGGGCGCTTTATCCCCGCGGACTCCTTCAATTATAATCTAGACAGATCGATTCGATTTCTCATCTGACTCAGCAAAGTTACGCCGATTAAAACGCTTACAAGGGAACCTCGCGAACTCGAAAATTCTGATTTTAATGAAACTTGGCATAAATGTAGAGGGGGTAAATATATAAATTTAGAAATTTATCGTAGCTGCCCATAAACGGTTTAAAGGGGTGAAACCACCCTTCAAAGATTGAGACATTTTTCGTTTTCTCGATATATTTCGTAAACTAAACAAAATATTAAAAAATGTTTTATACAAAAGTTTTACAATAAAAGTACTTCTATCTAACTACAGTAATTAAATTAAAAAAAAATTTTTTTTAAACAATTGTTTTTAAATTAAAAAAAACATTTTTTTTTTCAAAATTTTATTAATGTAGTTAGATAGAGATATTGTTACCATAAAACTTTTGTATAAAACATTTTTTGATATCTCCAATACTTTTCGAGATATATCGGAAAAAGCAAAAATCTGCTCTACACTATGCACTGAAAAAAGCATGAGAGAATGCGATAGCACCGCGACGGAGAGCGTTATAAAATATTTTAAAGAAATTTTTTATTAAGGTTTATTTATGATATTGAATATAATATAAGATACTAAAAATATAATAAAATAAAGTATTATAAAATAATAATATTTTGTATAATATAATAATATGTAATAATATAATATAATAATGTCGCACGTGAATGCATGCTGATGTGAGTGAGAGAGAAAGAGTAAATAATATTAATATAATATAGTAATATAATAATATAATATAATATAAAATATTTATATCCAGACTTCTTGGTCCGGATCCATTAGCGGTGACATGCCAAAGAGTCGACGCAGATCGACGAAATCTGCCAATCTAAATCGGCTATATGATTTGTCAATTAAGTCATTATTTCGCTCTCTGTCGATCTTGCAAAAGTATCGCATCCAAAATCTTTTCTTATATTGATAAATCCATGTATGTGGATGTTATAGAGATATATCCATGTCTAGATACAAAATTAACATATTTTAGTGTGGCATTATACATTGAACAACAATATACTTTTGAATCAGGGTAATGAAAATGCAAATTAAAAAATAATGCATTACTTATTAATTTTTTAATATTTTTTTATTACATTTTTAGTATCTTATATTATATTCAATATCATAAATAAACCTTAATAAAAATTTTTTTAAAAATATTTTTTAACGCTCTCCGTCGCGGTGCTATCGCATTCTCTCATGCTTTTTTCAGTGCATAGTGTAGAGCAGATTTTTGCTTTTTCCGATATATCTCAAAAAGTATTGGAGATTTCAAAAAATGTTTTATACATAAGTTTTATGGTAACAATATCTCTATCTAACTACATTAATAAAATTTAAAAAAAATTTTTTTTTTCAAAAATTAAAAATTAATTGTTAAAAAAAAATTTTTTTTTTAATTTAATTACTGTAGTTAGATAAAAGTACTTTTATTGTAAAACTTTTGTATAAAACATTTTTTAATATTTTGTTTAGTTTACGAGATATATCGAGAAAACGAAAAATGTCTCAATCTTTGAAGGGTGGTTTCACCCCTTTAAACCGTTTATGGGCAGCTACGATAAATTTCTAAATTCATGTATTTACCCCCTCTACATTTATGCCATGTTTCATTAAAATCAGAATTTTCGAGTTCGCGAGGTTCCCTTGTTAGTAAAGCCCACACGACTCCCCCCCCCCTTTTTTTTTCTTTTCTCTCAATTAACCAAAAATGTTAACAGAGAGAGTCAATCAATTCTAGCCACACTCGTTTATTAAAATATCTGCCTGACACGTATCTCTCGTATAACCATGGGCTCCCTAATAAACCAGGCTTACGACTTGACTGTAGAACATCATGCCGCGGTCTCGCCGAGGGGGAAGGAAGCGGCAGATCAAGAGACTGAAGTGGCGCCTTATTGAGGCCGGAACATTCGACCCACGAGTCTTTGATCGACCTCCGCCCCCCGAAGGCTCCCCGAGACGGCACGGATCTCCGGGGCCGTTCGAATTGGGCCCTCCACGGCCGTCTTCCAACCCCCAACCAGTACCCCCAGCGCCCCCCTGCCGCGTCACGCCACCACCGATCCCCGCTCCCTTCAAGCGCCCGCCGCCCCGGCTACCCCCGGGGACGGATACTGCCCCTATCCAGGCTCCCACACGGCCCGTAAGGGTGGACCGCCAGGTTCGTCCACCCCCGCGGCAGAAGCCCCATATCACGAGCGACGAAGTCTTTGTCGGTTTGCTCCCGAATTTAGTCCTCTCCGCCAAGACGACCTCTCGGTCAACGGAGACTTACCAGAGGCTCCTCAAGCCTTTCCGAGGAACACAGCCTCCGAAAGCGAGAAAGGGGGCGGAGAATTAAAAGAAAGAATTTGTATACCTAACATGTAAGCACTAGAAAGAAAAAAAAAATATATATATATCCATACACTGGCGCCTTTCTTATCATCGCGATTCCTACCCAAAGAGGCTCACCCTCAACAAACTACGCTCCTGGGAGAACCACGGTTCCCGCTCGGACCCCGCATACTCCCCCCCCCCGGGACGTAACAATCAATTTATGAATATTTTGATTTTTATATAATGCACGCAAAATAAATTTGTAAATAAGATTATATTTTGTGCAAGTGTGCAGAAGTACGGATATAGTGATAATAATTATAAGAATATCAGAGTAAGGCATTGCAATAACTTTATTGTAATCAATTACAATTTGTATGATAATTAATAATAGGAATGTCCTTTTTATAATAAAATTAACATTCATAATGAGACATTGGAAAACAAACATATTTGGAAACAATCCAATTATCTTGCGCATTTTTTTCAGGATAAGGTAATAGTACAACTTTTTTTTAATATCATCTAAATACCACCTGCATAGTGTTCCAAGAGTATTAACAATATACATGTTTATACAGCTAGAAGGAAATGGATAAAAAAAAAGATCTGATTTGTTTTCAAATTTTCTAGCAATTATAAAACTATTTCCTTCTGTATGTTTTATAATATTTTCAATCTTAAGCACTTCATTAGCTTTTGTAAGACAATATGCATTTGCAGATCTTACAGAGAAACTTTTATCTGACATTTGAACTTTTTTATATTGTTCTCCTTGACAATTTAATGTTGGTCCTGTATTATAATGTTGTGCAAATATTAATTTGTTTTTTGTAGAATGAGAAAGACAAGGTGTGGTTGTATTTTCTATAACACGGCAAACTATTTGAGAAAGTATCTTCCCTGGTGCATGCAAATAGATTTTCATGTGTCCCAAGAAACTCTCAAATTTAAAGGCACTAAATTCTTCAAGATGTCCATGTAACAGACAATGTAACAATATGTATTAAATGATGAACATTATGGGTGCGTTCGGGGAGACGCTATTAGCGCTATTTAGCGCTACAGGCTGTTCGTGGAGATGGATTTAGCGCTAACAAACGCAATCATGACGTCACTACTGATGGTGTGCTACGTCACAACTGCGTACTATCAACGCTATTTCTTCCGAGGTAGTGCAATGGTAGCGTTTGCGTTTGCAAGTTCTGTGAACACTTACAGTTGTACGAACTGTTGGGAGTTTGGACGTGTTTTGGTTTTGATTTTAGTTTTCAATCAACAATGGCTAATTCTAAAACTGTAGAAATAACACTTTTCGATATTGAATCTAAAGAACAATATAAATTACAACTCTTACCATCAAGTGCTCGCAAAGCAGAAACCGGTAGATAAATCGATTAAATACTAGCTAGGTTATGGTTATTGATTGTTTTTCAATTTATTTTATTCAGATTTTATTCTAATTATTTTTCATTTCTAAAGTTTCTAATAGTATTGTCATGCTGACCTGAGTAGATTAGGTTAAATATCCGAGTCTACCCGACTACCCGAGATAATCAGGGGTACGTTCCGTTTCACGCATGATACACGTGATGCGTCATTCATCCTTGTTGTTTTTCAAACGTTAAACAAGGATGAACAATACATTATGCGCATCATGCGTTGAAACGGAACGCAGCCAAGGATGAATGATGCATTATGCGCATCATGCGTTGAAACGGAACGCAGCCCAAGTACCTGAAATCACAGATGTTTTAACTTAATTTAATTTTTAACAAAATATATCTCAGAGTAAAATGTGACACTAAATTATATATATATAAATATGTTCTTGAGTATAATATTATTAATTAATTGATAAAGTCGAGAAATGATCTGCAACTAGATCTTGGTGTTGATTATAATTTTTTAATATATTAATTTAGTAATCTCGGCTTAAACTACACGCCAACAAATTTGTCAGTCTTGAAACATGCAGTTATGAGTTAAACATTGATGCTCATAGGCATCTTGAAATCTCCCTTTACCCCAAAAATATTAAATATAATATTAGTAAATTTAAAGCATACCTGTGATTTAGAGTATTTGGTTATCTCGGTTAATACTCAATTATCCAAGATAATCATGTACCCAGGTGATATTTGTATACTGGATACTACTTGGATACTAGCATATACTGATTTTGACAGTACTAGTTTCTAAAATATGAGACACGATTTAAAATGTTCTTCGAATGCTATATGTTATATTATTTTATGTGTAGATTTGGCTTTTGCAACTACATTACTAAATGTAGCACGTCAAATGAATAAAAAAAGTCTTGGTGAAGGTAAGAATTATTTTAATAACTATGATTTATAAGAAATAATATTATGGCCCGTTTATACCAATGTAGATTAACTTTAATCTCAGTTTAATTTACTTGTTATCTTATTCTAGTTCCAAAAATTAGAAAGAGATAAAGAGTGAATTAATCCGAGATTAAAGTTAATCTACATTGGTAGAAATGGGCTTATGTGTATTAACAATTTTATGCATCTATAAAATAATCAATACAAACTATTAATACTATATTAAATAAGATTATATTATCTTTTAGGGACATCTAAACAATGTGAACCTGAATATGTGCAAACTAATACGTCACAGGAAACGTTTGGTATGTAATTAATTTAATTGGAAGCTTCTCAGATGCACACTATGTAAAACAGACACCATCAATCAAATTACTGTTTTAGTTAAAGTTAGGATAAATTTAGAATTAGATTAGTGGTGTCCGTTTTACACTGTGCGCATCTGGAACTTATTTATTTAATTTACTTTTTTTAGAGTAATTTAAAAGTAATAATTAAAAAGTATTTTTTTTAAGTAATTTACATGTATTATTTTTATAGTTGACGGGGATATGTCAGCTTCTCAAAACCAAACAGAAGAAGAAATAGAAGACTTATTGATGGAAAATAAAGAAAGTAAGAAAATTGTATAAGAGATTATAACATTTTTAATGAATATTTATTACCCTATAATATAATGTTTAAATTGTGTTTCAGATTTAGGTTTTAGATGGTCTAATGCAGCCGTAATGTTGCTAATAGAAGAATATAGATTACGAGAACCTTCCATGTCATCTGGCAAAATAAGTCATAAAAAAGCATAGAATGAAATTGCGGCATTAATGAATAGTAAAGGATATGATTTCTCCAGTAAACAATGCATGACGAGAATGAACACAATGAAACGAACCTATAAAACAATTAAAGATTATAATGCAAAATCTGGAAATAATAGACGCACCTGGAAATATTATAAAGTATTACTTTTATTGTTACTTTTATCATACTCAGTGCTTCAGTTTTTAATTTTAATAAAATTAAATATTTAAAAAATTAATAATATTATCTTAAAGATTGCTTATTAATTAAACCAAATATTATTGAAAACTAACCAATCGGAATTTGTTTTAAAAAGTAAAAAGTAAATAAAAAGAGATTAAAACTAATGCAATTGGATCTTAATAAAATATTAACTGTTTAGGTCATGGAAAGTCTTCTTGGTGAAAAACCTTATATGGCACCATTGACAACAATTTCATCAACTGGATCTATAATATCAAACTTGAAGAGAAAATTGTTTGAAAGCCCGGAATCTCCAAATAGCAGTATGTCATCCTGTCAATCCGACGAAGTTTCTCGTAAGTAATTATATTTTGTAAGTATTATTTATTGAATTAAGATTACGTATTAAAATATTTAAAAAATTTGTATTTTAAGGTAAGCGTAAAGTTACTAATGTTGGAACAGTTATGGAACAGTTAGTAGAAAACCGTCAAATAGCTGAAAAAAGCAAAGAAAGGAGACACAAAGAAAGAATGGAAGTGCAAAAACAATTTATGAAAAAGCTTGACAAACTTATTGAAAAAATGTAGATTATTTGACTTTGATGTCAACGTACAACTTTGAGAAAAGATTAATATACAAAAGTATAAATATAAATATAGGAGAATCCGGGGTAGAATGAGATAGCATTATTATTTTCATTGCATAATACTGCAACCGTGCGAAAAATTTGTTACAATCAACAAACTTGCCTCAGTTTTATCACGACCTGTTAAAGTAATTCGAATTTTTCGCACGCTTGCGGCATTATGCAATGAAAATAATAGTACTGTTCTATTTTATCTTGCTATCCCATTCCGTCCTGGATTTTTCTATATCGTAAGTCTGATTAATATATAGAAGTACAATAAGGCATAATTCTACATAGTTACTAATACATATGTGATATGTAAAGAAAATGAAAACTAGTCTGCTCCGGATTTTCCTATATCATAAGTCTGGTTAATATATAGAAGTGCAATAAGGCATAGTTCTATTTCAATAATTACTAATGCGTATGTGATATGTAAAGTTAATGAAAACTAGTCCTTATGTTCTTTACAAAAAATATGTTTATTGTAATCCTTTATTTTGTTTTAAGCGTGTACGACAAATGAAAACTAGTCTTTAGGTTTTTCACAAAACTAGTCTTTAGGTTCTTCACAAAAAATGTTTATCGTAATCCTTTGTTTTGTTTTAAGCGTGTGCGACAAATGAAATCTTTATACTCTTCACAAAAGAATATGTTTATTGTCTTTAAACATTTATCTTTAAACACTTTGTTATATAAATATTTAAAATATTAGAACATGTAAACAGAACATGTATTAAAAAACATGTATATATAATAAACTTACTATTAATATCTTATATCTTATATCTTATTATTAATATCTTATCTTATATCTTATTCTTACTATTAATATCTATCTTAATATACATTATTATTCTATACATTTCTTATTCGTAATCTTTCCGCTATTAAATCTCGCTTTACAACACCTGCATGAGCAATATCACGCACATTTTCATTATTGTTTATAACATCATTGTCTATTATTTGTTCATTTTCAATCATTTCTATATCAAGATCGTCACCTTTCATCAAACATACGTTATGTAGTATACAGCAGGCAAGAATATGCATTGGGATTAAGTCTACTCTATCCATTGCAAGTGTTGTAAGAAGACTTCGAAAACGCCCTTTTAATAATCCAAAAGCTCTTTCTATTACAATTCTTGCTGAAGCGTGTATGAAATTGTAATTTCGTTGGCGTTGTGTCATGTGACCATTGTCTCGATATGGTGTCAATAGATTTTCATGTAATTTGTACGCAAGATCACCAATTAAATGACATTCATGTGGAAATTTAGATACATCTCCAAGGTAGGATTGTACTTCCAACAGACGAAATACTCGTTGGCCATGTACAGATCCTACATGACCAGCGTAACAGTGGATAAATTTACAAGTGTGATCACAGATAGCCTGTAAAAAATATGTGATTGAAAAAAATCACGAAACATTTTTTCTCAATCATGAGAGAAAAATAATACTTATGGAAAAATTTAAATAACATTTTCAAGGATTCTTGTTATTTTACGCTAACACTCGACGCTCATTTTTAGTATCAAAATCAAAATAGATGGTGATTAAAATTAACTTTAAATATTGGCCAGTTTTAAACATGTGACCTATTTTGACGTTAAAGATGAGTGTCAAGCGTCAGCGTGAAGAGGTATTTTTAGAGCGGAAACACAGTTTTTCATAACGCATAGTGCATAACACATAACCCATAAGAAAATCAATTAGAATTATCTATTTTCTTCTTTAGGATAGAAATAAAGACCTCTGATTGATCAATCCTTTTATGCGTTATGCAAAGTCTGTGCTCCCGCCCTTAATGTTAAAGCAAAAAATCATATTACCTGAAGTTGAATTGAATGATGACCTTTGCGGTTAACATACGTTTCAGGGTAACGTTTGGGAGCTGGAATCCTAATATGTGTGCCATCAATAGCACCAATGACATTAGGGAATCTACTCATAGCTTCAAATCCTGCACACACTTGATCATTTGTAGGCCACTTTATTATAGCAGGTGCTAGCTCAACCAATGCATTAATAACACGTCTTGTAATATACAATGCAGTACTTCTCCCAACATTAAATCGGTCAGAAATTGATCTAAGTATTAAGAAACAAAAACATAAGTCATCATACTTAATGATACAAATCAACGTAAACCTCATTCTTTATTATTACATCTTAAACAAATTTATACTTATGATGACTGATGTTATTGGCTATGTTTGGCATAATTTTGTGCTTATTAAACATTTTTGCATTTATTCTTAAAGAATCTGGAGTAGCTAATCTCCATAAGGTCAATAAACATTGTTTACGTGGAGAAATTGTAGGTGTTCCTCCTGTTTCTTTTTGTAATTTTGGTTCAATAATAGACAGCAGATATTCAAACGTTGCAGGTAACATCCTAAATTATAAATTACTTATTTAATATATTGCATTATCTACTTAAATCAATTAAATTGGTTTTTAATAACATAGACATTTTGATAAAAATATTATAGTTATATTATTTACATAAATAATACCTGAAATGAGCCTTAAACTCTTGACGTGTTAATCCCGGCACTATTGTTTCTACATAATTAGGTACCCTAACTACTTTTCTTTTTTTATTTAATATATTTTCAATAATAATTTCTTCATTATCACTGTCACTTGATGATATATCTTCGAGTTCTCGCATTTGGAATGCTAATAGCATTAATAATTGTTTTTTATTTGCTTCTATTTCTGTTTTAACAAAATTACAGATTAATATATTAATCTATTAACAGATTTATTTATTAGTCTGACAAAATTCTAACGATTCTAACCTAAGGATAAGAGACGCAACTGAACGCGGTAATGCAAACACTACAATAAACTGTTCATGGAACTCACTATCGTTAGCGCGCTATTGATTCCATGAACAATGTTGGTAGCGTTTGCGGTTATAGCGCTAATAGCGTCTCCCCGAACGCACCCATAGTCGCGCTTGAAACATCATAAATGACGTCATCGTTGGCGACCGCACGAGCTCACGACGCTCATGGTTCGTACATGGGTCGGCGCGGTCGTTCAGGTCATATGGATGTTGCGAGCATTGCGGACGATAAGTGAAACCCTTTGTCAAGTGTTAACAATAAAATTCGATATGGAAAAAGTTTCATTGTATGACTCGGAAAAGGACATTGCTGTCGATGTTAACCTGTCTCCAGAAGATTTTTTACGTGCGCAGCAAGGTAAGTTATATATTTTTGAATCAAGAGACACGGTAGTGGCTCGCGCCAAGTGAAAGCGCAGCGCGAGCCCGACCGTGCTCTTTACGCGAGTACGTGACTTGCGAGCATCCAAGATTATCGGAACTCAGAAACGGCTAAACGGATCGAGTTCTAACTAAGCTCAATCGAAAGCTTGGGGTCGATTTGTATAAGAAAACTATTTGTATTTCTCCCCTACGTACCCTACGAGAGGAGATATTACGACGCAAAGTCCAAATGTTAAAATTTTCATTTAAGAAACGTCGTTATCGTTATCGTCATCGACTTCTCAGATCAGAAAATGTCACTTTCACACTTTTGATGCAAGAGGCGCTTGTGTGTTATGCGCCTCGGGTTATTTAGGAAACCTGTCATATCGACGAAATATAGTTAGTGGCGAGCAGCGATCACATTCGCATGCTTCTCGGGTAACGTTCCGTTTCACGCATAATAATGTCCAATGTTAATCATGTACGTAATAAAATGGAACGCAGTCATTCGCATCGTCACTACGACGTTTGCATCTCGTCATTACGGCGTGTGTTAATGGATTATATGGTTGCCAGGGGTTCGCGCGAAGTGACGTATGACGATGAAGGTTATGTTATTGTGATTGTTGTGACAGTTTTCGTGAAGTATTACTGTTATTATGTCTAAATAATGTCTTTTAAGAATTTATTCGCAAGAGAAACGTATGCGCAAATATCCGCTTTAACAGAAAAGTTGCAATAAAAGCCATATATATGATAGCCAATAATCTGTAAGAACAGAATTTGTGAATACATTTCTCTTATAGGAATGAATTCAAGAATCGAGCCCCAGAGAGAAATCTCTCCGAGGTTTTTCTCTGTGGAGATGTGCAGACAGTTCGCGAATTGTTTTTTATTTGAGGTACTTGTGAATCATCGATTGGAAGAGAACTTCGAGGGAGGAAAGAAGGCAGAGAGAGAGAGAGAGAGAGAGAGAGAGAGAGAGAGAGAGAGAGAGAGAGAGAGAGAGAGAGAGAGAGAGGAAGGGAGAGAGAGATTAAGAGAAAAGATTTTTAATCTGTGGCGAGTTTCACGGCAATGATATGATAACCTGTATATTACATCGTGGATTACATTGCGGAGGGAAATACAGCTGTGCTTAATTTGAAGATCAGATAAGTTACACAAAATTTGCATTTTTTGTTAAATAAATATTCTGAGATAAGAGTAATACTTTGTGTTATGTTTTAAATTTCAGTTAAAAAAAAAAGAGAGGAAGAAACATTTCAAAAGAAAATTAACATCGAAGCTTCAGAATTTACAGTGTGCCAGGTAAATTTAGTGAAATATCATAGAGAATTAGCAAGGCAATTTGTATCATTTTCCAAGTATGCCATTATCTTATATGACAAGTCAGGTAAGAGAATAACTTGATATAAGTCTACTCGGAGCAAACCCAACCAGACCAACGCACTCTAATAGGTTGGTGTCATCGGAATCAACTTATTAGAGTGCTTTGGTCTGCTTGGGTTTGCTCCGAGTAGACCCAGAACAGACAAGACAAACAAGATTGCAACTATGTGGCTCTTAAAGTTATCATATAACTATCTTTTTTAGATTTCGAATTATTATAACAAATTATATAGGCTAGTGTCACCCAGCTAGCTTGTTGGACGTGGCCATTGATGGATGCCGAAGATTATCTTTACATCTCTTTTTTAGTAACTGTCATACATTCTATGCGAGCTAGATATATGGATTTTTAGTTAAATCAAAAACTAAAAAGTAAATATTTAAATTACTTTGTTCCCAAAACAATTCATTCTAATTAATACAATTCTTTTTTACAAAGATCACATTCAAAATTTCTTTTTGTATTAAGGTACATGAGAGATGATTGACTTTTCAAATATAGAGCGACATGTCATTCTCCCATATTTTACTTTTCATTCTCTGTGTATCAGTTTAATTAATATAGCATTATATTTATTGTTGTAATTGGTAATTTATTGAGTGTTCTCTTACAGTTATTGATAATTATTAATGCTCTTGTAACATATAATCATGTGTCGACTTGTAATGAGAAAGCGTGGCTCTTATGGAAATTTCTCAAGCTTGTCAACTTTGGAGATGACAGCGTAGGTTATTTAATTAAAGGCTATTTACAAATGTAAGTCATGATTTTATTTAACATTACAAGTCGGCATATGATTATATGTTAAGTAAAACATGGACAAATTTATTATCAATAACTGTATAATATAATTACAAATACAAAAAAAAATTTATTTAAATACTTACTTTTTAGTTTTGACTAAGACTTACTGGCATATTTCCATATACCTAGATTATACAGAATGTATGACAGTTACTAGATAAAGTTGCAGCCTATGACTATGTCAAGGTAACTGGATTTATGTTCAGCGGCTGAATATTTTTTTTTAATGTTTATTGTAAGGTTAAAATAAAATATTTATTTATTTTTTATTTTTTATTTTGGCAACATTAAGGTACATTAATAAAAATATATTTTGTTGCATCTGGCAGTTGAATAAAATCTGGAACAATAGAAAATATTTATTTATTAAATTAATGTGATGTGGTAATAGCTGTGGATCAAAGTAGTCCACAGCTACTGTCACATGATAGTAATTTTTTTCCATATTGCTTACCTAATAATGGTAACTGATGTTAATATTTTGAGGCCCACCTTGGCCTCTTCCACGGCCCCTTTGGTTATTACCTTGCCCGCGGCCTCACCCGCGCTCTCGCCTGCGGACAACGCTTCTCCCAGCACGTTGCCATCGACGAGCTGTAATAAAAATAAAGATGATTAATGAAATATTATTTTAATTTTTTATGTAACAGGCACACAAAAAATAAAAAGTTATCTGAGCATTAAAAAGGTAGCCTAAAAACCTTAAAAATTGTAATAATTGCTCTGTATGTGGAAAATGGTGAGTGATGGGCAATTCTGACACTGGATTTATGTTCAGCAGCTCAAAATATCATAAACATATCATGGTCTGGTCCGTGATAAAGACCATTTTTTGTAGGTGGCTGTGCTGCACTGTCGCATTACAAAAATTGATCTTTATCATGGGCCAAACCTTGATATCAATATATAAAGATAGGAGCTCGATTCTTGAATTCATTCGCAAGAAAAACGTATTCGCAAATTCTGTTCTTACAGAAAAGTTGGAAATTTATTGGCTATTGTATTTTAATAATCAATAAACTTGTAACTTTTCTGTTAGAGCAGGTATTTTCGCATACGTTTTTCTTTTGCGAATGAATTCATTCTGTTCAGATAACTTTGTGTTCTGTAAATCTTTTTTTTTTTTACTTACGTCTTTCCACCTGCTGTGGCGGTGGCGGTGGCGGTGGTGTTAAATAAATCCCCCAGGGCGTGACCGACCATGTCGGTGAGGACGGCCATGTCGGGGCCCACCACGTCAGCGGGGCCGACGTTGTCGGCGGTGGTGCGGGGGCCGACGCCGACGTCGGCTGCGACGGCGATGGTAGAGCCGTTTCCGTTGGCAGCGGCGGGGCCAATGTCGTCGTCGTCGGCGGTGGCGGCGGGGCCAATGTCGTCGTCGTCGGCGGTGGCGGCGGGGCCAATGTCGTCGTCGTCGGCGGTGGTGGTGGTGGTAGTGGGACCGCCTGCGGTGGCGGTGCCGAGGCCGTCGCCGGTACACTTATCTTTTGCAGCTTCTCAACTCGAGAAGCTGCATGAGCGATTTCTTGCATATGCAGCTTCTCGATTTGAGAAGCTGCATTGGCGATGATTTCATCGCCCGCCGTATCAATTTCCATTAACCTGAAATTAAATTATTTAATTATTTTTATTACAAATTTCTTAATTGTTGTAATAGCACGATATACTTACGATACTTCCTTATCAGCCGCCATGATGTCTTTGATTGTTTAAAATTATATATGGGAGGCTCGGAGTACTCGGGTGTAGATACATGAGGCACTCGGGTGATGTTTGCGAACGCAGCTTTAGAAATTTTATAGCCGTTTGGATGGTTACACGACATTTTCCCGAAAAATGGAGGCGAAAAGGTTGGTACCAACGAAAACTCCTATGGGAACATCATTTTATTTTTTGCAGGTTAGTAACACTGTGCAAGTAGTAATCTGTTAGTTTGAGTAACCTTTTTGACATATGCGCGCGCGCGTATATATAAATAATAAAGTAATAATAAACAGGACTGAGTAAGAGAGGTTAATATTCTTTATTAACTAAATTAAGTTAAAGTTAATAGCTCATAAAATTAATTAAGTTACGTTAAAAGTTACATAACAACAAATTAATTCCAGTTAAAAATTATTTTAGGAAAGCATTATTTATATTTATTAAATTAGGAAGTTATAACTTTTTAATTAGTTACTAGCCAATTCTGATAATTAGACTTCGGATTATATGCAAATTGCATATTTGTTATTTTTTGCATATTTTATTACAGCATTAATAATGTGAACAAATTCAAATGTTTTTAATTAATTAATGTTAATTAGTTAAAAACATAATAATTTGTGCACATTATTAATGCTCTAATAGAATATGCAAAAAATAACAAATATGCAATTTGCATATAATCCGAAGTCTACTGATAATAAATTATATTATAGCCGTTATATTTTATAAATGTAAATGCAAAATACTTTGTAGCATTGAAATAAAATTAAATTAAATGAAAATGACAAAAAGTAAAAACATAAAGTGCATATATAGAGATGAACAAAGTGAAAAACTATGATTTATATATATGAGGAGATGTATGAGGAGATTATTATATGTGATTAAACAATTTTAATTTTTCAGTGTTTATACGTGTTTTGATAAATAATATCATTCATAATTGTAGCATCCTTCTTCGCACTGGGATCAATGTGCCATTATCGTCAACTGCGGGATGAAACCTGTGCAAGATGAAAGAAGCATAAACGAGAAAGATAGAAGTAAATGAAGAATATACAAATATATATCAGATAAGTAGCTAATATATTCTCATAAAATAAAAGATTATGTATGTATGTGCTGTCTGTAATTGTAGATGTTGTTGGACCGATTCTTTTCTTTCATTAATTTTTGTTCCAGCTTTCCAGTTAACCATGTGCTTGCAAAATGTTAATAGTCGGAGAACAATTCCAAATTCTGAGCTTACTGTGTCATTGAATGCGCCCTAGTTGTAAGCAAAAGATGAAGTCACATCCTAACAGCGAATATCAGAGTAGATCTGTATTACCAGTAGTGCGACAACAGATTGACGCAACAAACCGAGAGCTGGTTCGTAAAATCAATGTTTATATATCGCCAATCTTTCATCAATCCTTTCGACAGGTATTGTCATGTAGTCTGCTGACTGATGTATGTTTCTTATCTTTCAGTAAACAGCTAGGATTTATTGCCTACGGGATCATTTGCTTCTGCAATAATGATTATTGAGGTTTGAGATTGGAAATGGTGGAAAGCTTTCTAAAAAGTCGTGGATCGATCCTTAAAGGAGACAACTGTAGTAACATCAAAAATAAAAAATCATATATTATAAATGAACGACGCAAGAGCCATGAGAAACCAGGGAATCACAAGTCTGTGAAACAAATTAAAAAAGAATGGGAGGCATTAAAATGTTTATTAATATATTTCTCCTTTTCCAACCAGTTCTGATAGTGAATGTAATATTAATAAGATGTCTAAATTTTTTGTATTCTCTAATTGATGCCAAATTTCTTGTATTTTATCCTCTCTTTGTTTAGAGGTGCTACGTTTCGATCTCGCCCAAAATTTCGGGTGCTTCGCTAAACTTCGAATATCTTTTTGGTGTTCAATCAGATTACCTATAAATAATATTTAATTGTAAAAACATTCTGGAAAAATATTCTGGAAATAGTATTTGCAATGGAGCGTTCACGATATACCTAAAAAGTTAACAATTGTCGAGTGCTTCTTTAAACTTTCTCGAAGTTCCCGGTTGTGCCTCTCTGAAATATTATTCGTTCTGTGTATTTGTTGGAAAACACAAAACGAACCGGGCTTAAATCCATTTAACCAGGTTTCCCTATAATAATTAAAATATGCTTGCAAATACTTGCAATCGTCGAAAATAATTTTATGTATTATTTTAAAGGCTTCTTCTATTAATGGTTCGGGCAAAAAAGCTAAAGATATTAACAGCTTTGCTGCACCCCAACCCAATTCTTTATTGTCGCCTTTGAGAATATTATATTTTTCTGCATTATGTACTAATGCCTATAATAAAAAAGCAATATAAGGAAAATTAGCATGTATGTATTTCTTGTTTATTATTATGTGCATTGTTATCTCTTATTACCTGGCTGTAATGAAAAAAGCAGCCAATTACTTTAGCGCTGGGAAAAACCGTTTGTAGCGCTTTTCGTTCAGCTTTTTCAAAATCTGATATTGCTACATCCGGTACGATCGCCCAGCCAAAATTGGAATACGAGGGATATCATTTTCATTATAATAAATCCTACGGAGATCATATGTAAGCAGATATCTTAAGCAGAGTGAAATAAAATAATTAAATAACTATAAGATAAGAAAGTTTAAAAAAGTTTATAATTTTTAATATTTTTTAAGCGTTTATACATCATACTTCTTTTAAATCACTGCAGTTATTAATTCATGAGAATTTATCTAAATTTTTATTTGTTTCATTATATAGTTGTAAAATTAATGTAAAAATTATTGAGAAGACAATTTATTTTAATTTTCTCGCAGATATTATCAATGTAGTTTACGCAAAAATAAAGATGTAAATTGTAAAGCGAGAATAAAAATTGTAAATGGTAACTACATTTTAAAAGGCAGACATGAGCATAATAAACCGAAATTTAAACTGTCCGAAATTAAACAAGAAATCGAGGCATCACATGTATTCGAATCAACAAGGATTATTAAAAAAAAAATTATTTCAAAGTAAGTAAAAAACGATAAAATAGAAAATATTAAATGCTGTTATGAAGATGACTGACTTATTATTTATTGGTACATTAATGTTTAGATACGATCATTTGCTGGATTTCACAACAATTAGTAACGTTGAGAAATCTATAAAACGTTTAAAAAAAAAAAATTGTATTGGACAGATTCCAAGAAATTTGAACCAATTAGCAAATTGCTTGAAAGAAGAAAACTGGAAGCAATTACTGCTGATAAATACAGCTGATTCTTTTGTTATAGAATTTGTCATTAAAAATAATGATACAAAGGCAATTATTTTTATTGATCAAAATTTAATACAATTGCTGACAAAAGAAATAGAAAAGCTAACAATTTTTGTCGATGGAACGTTTGCGACGGTTCCCCAATTACAAAATAATAATTGTCAGTTGTGGACAATTGTAATTCGACACAATGATAGAGTAAGCAAAACAATTCATTAGTTTATTCATTAAGTAATTATTGCATTTAATTGTAAAGGTACTCTATGTAATTACATGAGTAAATTAAATTGCTCTCAAATTTCAGACAGTTCCAATTGTCTATACATTAATGGAAGGACGCACTGCTGAGAATTATATTGATGTTTTGAAAAAAGTAACCGATATTGTGAAAATCGTACCGGATGTAGCAATATCAGATTTTGAAAAAGCTGAACGAAAAGCGCTACAAACGGTTTTTCCCAGCACTAAAGTAATTGGCTGCTTTTTTCATTACAGCCAGGTAATAAGAGATAACAATGCACATAATAATAAACAAGAAATACATACATGCTAATTTTCCTTATATTGCTTTTTTATTATAGGCATTAGTACATAATGCAGAAAAATATAATATTCTCAAAGGCGACAATAAAGAATTGGGTTGGGGTGCAGCAAAGCTGTTAATATCTTTAGCTTTTTTGCCCGAACCATTAATAGAAGAAGCCTTTAAAATAATACATAAAATTATTTTCGACGATTGCAAGTATTTGCAAGCATATTTTAATTATTATAGGGAAACCTGGTTAAATGGATTTAAGCCCGGTTCGTTTTGTGTTTTCCAACAAATACACAGAACGAATAATATTTCAGAGAGGCACAACCGGGAACTTCGAGAAAGTTTAAAGAAGCACTCGACAATTGTTAACTTTTTAGGTATATCGTGAACGCTCCATTGCAAATACTATTTCCAGAATATTTTTCCAGAATGTTTTTACAATTAAATATTATTTATAGGTAATCTGATTGAACACCAAAAAGATATTCGAAGTTTAGCGAAGCACCCGAAATTTTGGGCGAGATCGAAACGTAGCACCTCTAAACAAAGAGAGGATAAAATACAAGAAATTTGGCATCAATTAGAGAATACAAAAAATTTAGACATCTTATTAATATTACATTCACTATCAGAACTGGTTGGAAAAGGAGAAATATATTAATAAACATTTTAATGCCTCCCATTCTTTTTTAATTTGTTTCACAGACTTGTGATTCCCTGGTTTCTCATGGCTCTTGCGTCGTTCATTTATAATATATGATTTTTTATTTTTGATGTTACTACAGTTGTCTCCTTTAAGGATCGATCCACGACTTTTTAGAAAGCTTTCCACCATTTCCAATCTCAAACCTCAATAATCATTATTGCAGAAGCAAATGATCCCGTAGGCAATAAATCCTAGCTGTTTACTGAAAGATAAGAAACATACATCAGTCAGCAGACTACATGACAATACCTGTCGAAAGGATTGATGAAAGATTGGCGATATATAAACATTGATTTTACGAACCAGCTCTCGGTTTGTTGCGTCAATCTGTTGTCGCACTACTGGTAATACAGATCTACTCTGATATTCGCTGTTAGGATGTGACTTCATCTTTTGCTTACAACTAGGGCGCATTCAATGACACAGTAAGCTCAGAATTTGGAATTGTTCTCCGACTATTAACATTTTGCAAGCACATGGTTAACTGGAAAGCTGGAACAAAAATTAATGAAAGAAAAGAATCGGTCCAACAACATCTACAATTACAGACAGCACATACATACATAATCTTTTATTTTATGAGAATATATTAGCTACTTATCTGATATATATTTGTATATTCTTCATTTACTTCTATCTTTCTCGTTTATGCTTCTTTCATCTTGCACAGGTTTCATCCCGCAGTTGACGATAATGGCACATTGATCCCAGTGCGAAGAAGGATGCTACAATTATGAATGATATTATTTATCAAAACACGTATAAACACTGAAAAATTAAAATTGTTTAATCACATATAATAATCTCCTCATACATCTCCTCATATATATAAATCATAGTTTTTCACTTTGTTCATCTCTATATATGCACTTTATGTTTTTACTTTTTGTCATTTTCATTTAATTTAATTTTATTTCAATGCTACAAAGTATTTTGCATTTACATTTATAAAATATAACGGCTATAATATAATTTATTATCAGTAGACTTCGGATTATATGCAAATTGCATATTTGTTATTTTTTGCATATTCTATTAGAGCATTAATAATGTGCACAAATTATTATGTTTTTAACTAATTAACATTAATTAATTAAAAACATTTGAATTTGTTCACATTATTAATGCTGTAATAAAATATGCAAAAAATAACAAATATGCAATTTGCATATAATCCGAAGTCTAATTATCAGAATTGGCTAGTAACTAATTAAAAAGTTATAACTTCCTAATTTAATAAATATAAATAATGCTTTCCTAAAATAATTTTTAACTGGAATTAATTTGTTGTTATGTAACTTTTAACGTAACTTAATTAATTTTATGAGCTATTAACTTTAACTTAATTTAGTTAATAAAGAATATTAACCTCTCTTACTCAGTCCTGTTTATTATTACTTTATTATTTATATATACGCGCGCGCGCATATGTCAAAAAGGTTACTCAAACTAA
Source organism: Monomorium pharaonis (assembly GCF_013373865.1). Taxonomy (NCBI): domain Eukaryota; kingdom Metazoa; phylum Arthropoda; class Insecta; order Hymenoptera; family Formicidae; genus Monomorium; species Monomorium pharaonis. The sequence continues at coordinate 30,870,729 of NC_050467.1, read as the reverse complement.
CAGATTACTACTTGCACAGTGTTACTAACCTGCAAAAAATAAAATGATGTTCCCATAGGAGTTTTCGTTGGTACCAACCTTTTCGCCTCCATTTTTCGGGAAAATGTCGTGTAACCGTTTGGATGGTGTCTTTATTGTTGTGTGTGATCATTATTGATATAGATTGTCAATATAATTTAATTATTAAATCAAAGGCGAGAAGCAAGTATTGAAAATAATATTTTAGTAAGTATCAAGATAAATGTGTAATAACTATTTTCAAAGTAGAGACTCAGAATTTTACAAAGTTAAATAAAAGCAAACGGGCATAAGAGTGAAACATGGTTATGTATTTTATGGTCTGAGCATATTCGCTGCGATGTATATATTTTTATTCTGCTACTAATTAAAATAATCAAACTTTTAATTTTTTTACGTAGATCTGGCGGTCGAGTCTGTATTTTTGAAGAAGCAAAAATGTGAAGTGTGAGCAACAGTGATTGGTGTATATTAATCCTAAAAGTATACACCAATCAGTGGCTTTATTTTCTTCAGAAATACAAAATTTCTTTTATTTCTATTTCCTAATCTCGGAAACGGCTTTAATTAAATATGAGAAAAATATTGTTGGTGGAAATTGTAGGTATAGGTAGGATATTACAGGAAAAATATGGATTTGATTTTGATGTTGCCAAGATCAGGAGGATATTATGTTGATATATATATTAAATAACAATCAATCGCTTGCTCACTTTTCACGTTTTCACTTTTTTAGAAATACAGAATTGACCCTCTTGTTGACGTTATTCATTAACTCCATTGTGTTTTAAAGCCGTTTTCGAGTTTTAGGAGATGGGTCAGATTGAGATTCTGTCTTATGCCCGAATCACACTAGTGATTGGCGATGGCGTTTGTGTTTGCGTTTACGTCTACAATTGCCTCTTGACCAATCAGAAAGCAGCCGCTGGCGATTACGATTAGTGATTCTTAAGGCTATTGCACGTACATCTTTCTTTAACCATAACTGTAAGAAATTGAGCAATACGATTGGTTAATTCGGTTAATTACGGCTTTGAGCAATATGATTGATCGAAATCTTACGGTTACGATTAAGAAAATGTACGTGCAATGACCTTTTTTAGTTGTCTATTTATCAAATTAAAAGACAATCGTAGACGCAAACGCAAACGCAGACACAGTCAATTGCCAGTACGATTCGGGCATTAAGCCTCGTCTACAATAGCCGTAGCAGTAAAGTATTAGTGACAACTAATGAGTATGAAGCTTTTATATTGCAATGACTTTACAACTTTACTATTAAAATAAAATGGAAAAATATTAATATTTTTATTTTTAAGCAGAACGTCTTATTTTATAAATTTCGAAAACGGCTTTAAATATGGAAAAATGTTTTAGGTGAAGTTGTAGGTAAGATATTATGGGAAAAATATGGATTTGACTTTGATATTGTCAAGGTCAGGAAGACGTTATATTGATATTAAAGTGATCTTCTGATCTTGTCTTCAAAATTAAGTTCATATGTTTTAAAGCCGTTTCCGAGCTTTAGGGAGTGGGTTACTCTTTTAAGACGCTATGTTATGTCCGAATTACACTAGAGGTTGATGATTTTTGTCTACGTTTGCGTTTGCATTTACGATTGTTTCTTGACCAAAACCAATCAAAAAGCAGCTGCTGGCGATTACGATTAGTGATTCTTATTTAGTTGTCTATTTGTCAAGAGATAATCGTAGTAGACGCAAACGCGAATGCAGACGCAATCATTAATCGCTAGTGTGATTCAAGCATTAAGCCTCGTCTAGAATAGTCGTAGTGGTAAGATAGTAAGATCATTGTAACTTGCGATAGCCAATAAGCATAAAAAGCTTTTATATTGCAATGACCTTACAACTTTACTACTACGACTGTTGTAGATGATGTTTTATATGTAATAATTGTCTTCTTTATTTTAGTTATTACGTGGATACTTGTGTTATTTACTAATTTTGAGAAGAGAGGTAAGGGTTTTTTTCTTTTCTTTCTGTCTCTGATTTTAGAAGACTGCTGTGCGCCAATAAAAAAGGCTGCTCTGCGCCAATAAAAGAAAGGTTTCTGGCGCCAATAAAAAAAGGCTGCTCTGCGCCAATAAAAAAAGTTGCTGTGCGCCAAAAAAGGCTGCTCTGCGCCAATAAAAAAGGCTGCTCTGCGCCAATAAAAAAAAAAGGTTGCTGTGCGCCAAAAAAGGCTGCTCTGCGCCAATAAAAAAGGCTGCTCTGCGCCAATAAAAAAAGTTGTTGTGCGCCAAAAAAGGTTGCTCTGCGCCAATAAAAAAGGCTGCTCTGCGCCAATAAAAAAAAAGGTTGCTGTGCGCCAAAAAAGGCTGCTCTGCGCCAATAAAAAAGGCTGCTCTGCGCCAATAAAAAAAAGATTGCTTTGCGCCAATAAAAAAAGGCTGCTGTACGCTTGTAAAAATTGGCTGCTGTACGCCTATAAAAATTGGCTGCTGTGGGCCTATAAAAATTTGCTGCTCTACACTTATAATTATTGATCGTCTGTAAAAAATTGTAGCAAGTTTGCACAAATTTGAAAAAGGTATTTTCAAATAATGTCTCTAAAGAAAATTATTTTAAAGCCTGAAAATAAAGATATTATTGTCCGGAATGAGTGGCTTAATGATGACCATATTGATCATTTTCATGAACTTTTACAAAATTGTTCCGACTATAAACCTGTTGGAACATGGCGAATACAGCTTCCTCATTTGATACAACCTGTATTACAAGATGCAAAACACATTCAAATATTGTACAGTTCGTCACATTGGGTATGTAGCTATTACAATAGAAAAAATATATTTATATATGATTCCTTAAATAATAAAATACTACATAAAGATCATGAACAATTCTTGAAAAGATTATTTCCAACATATGATTTTGAGAAATGTTCAGTTAAATTTCCGACTGTGCAACAACAACCAAATGGTAATGATTGTGGTGTTTTTGCAATAGCTTTTGCTATTTCATTATTATATAACATTAAACCTGATAAAGTAAGATATGACCATAGTCTAATGCGTCCACATTTATTAAAAATTTTGGAATCTAATGTGATTGAGCATTTTCCTCAGGATTTAAATTATGTTCCTCAAAAAGTACTTCCATTAGCAGTAATAAGAGCAAGAGAAGCTATAGCTAATGCTCAACGTATAAAGAGATCTAAAAAAAAATACTTTGAAGAATGAATGTCATGATATTGATAATAATCAGGTTAAAAAACGTCATATAAACGAATATAATTCTTTGATAGAAGATAATCGTGGTAAAAAACATTATCTAGACAATGATTTGGAAAATGTTTGTCTTGAAAAGCGGCTTCGATATCTACAAAACTTAGAACAAAATCGGGCTAAGCAACTAAATCAATATAGGACAGATTTATTGAATAATCATGCTAAAAAGCGACGTCAATATGAAAAAATTCAAGGTAATCGTGGTATAAAACGTTATACAGACAATGATTTGGAAAATATTCGTGCTAAAAAACGAATTCGATATCAACAAAATTTAGAACAAAATCGGGCTAAGCAACGGGATCAATATAAAAAAGATTTACTGAATAATCGTGCTAAAAAGCGGCTTCGATATCAACAAAATTTAAGACAAAATCGGGCTAAGCAACTGGATCGGTATAAAAAAGATTTACTGAATAATCGTGCTAAAAAGCGGCTTCGATATCAACAAAATTTAAAACAAAATCGGGCTAAGCAATTGGATCGGTATAAAAAAGATTTACTGAATAATCGTGCTAAAAAGCGACATCAATATATTAAAAATTTACAAAAAAATCGTTTGCGTAAAAGAATACATTATTTTATACATTCACAACATGAACGAGATAGATACAGAAAATATTCCGATTGTAAATGGTTGTATAATAAACAATATTACGAGAAAAAGATATTAAAATTTAATTCTGTAAAAAAATATGTTGGCCAAAATATTATTAAAAAATATAGTAAGTTTTGGTCAAAAAATTACATACACATGCGTAATCCCGTGACAATAACAGATATAATGAATAAACTGGATATTAAAAATAAAATTGAAAGACGATTAGAAGCTGAAAGAATTTTGCGTTGGTCTTTGTATATTAGAAATAATTATATTCACAATATGTATAAAATATTAGCTGTATTGAAGAAAAAAGCTGAAGTACACTTAACCCTCGTTACCGAGTGTTTAACAATTGATGATAAATTACATGCGTTATGTGGTATATCGGGTCATACAGCTTCTTCTGAAAATTATTTTATCGATTCTACATATAGTGAACAATTTATTTCATCGCAATCTTTGATAACAAACGTGAAAGGTTAAATTATAAATATATTACCTTTGGTAGAAGCACAAGCTAAAAAAGCATGGTTGTGCAATACTTCGTGTAAAATTAATTCATTTGTAATCGATCGTTATAAAAAATTTCTTGAAGCAATAAATACATGTACTTTAAAGAAAATACCAGAACTATTACGCAAGGTTTGTCAGAAATGTACAGTAAATGATTTAACTGACAAATTAGGTCATACACAGGCTTGTTACATTAATCCAAACCTTTGTAAAGCAATGTCTCTTTCTATTCAATTATTATCACCTCATTTTCCAAAGGTGAGATTTATTAAACGTTTGATTTATCGAATGAGAGCAGACTATCAAAAGTTAATAAATCTAGAAAAGGCTTTAAATTCTGGCGATATCGATACATTAAATGAACTTATAACTGTGGCACAAGATCGAGCAAATATGTACAAACATCATCAAAGTTTAACTGATTTGAGTGATGATGATATTATTTCTAAATATAGCAAAGCATTTAAGGCGTTGACTAAACGTTCCATAGACACACCTCGATATGTTTGTGTTTCATGTGAGAGACTTTGTTATAAGAGAAATGTATCTGAAATTAGTAAGGTTAAAACACAATTAGATATTCCAATTTGGAGAGATTTAATGGCACATATAAAAAATCAAAATATTAATCCGCTCTACATATGTCTTTATTGCCAAAGAAAATTCCGTAACGGATTAATGCCTGCTTATTGTGTTTTAAATAATCTATTTATACAAAATGTTCCCGAAGTAATATCGTCTCTTAATTCATTCGAAAAAATGTTAATACAAAGAGCTAAAGCATTTCAAACTGTTGTTAAAATGGGAACTGTGATGAATAAAAGGTTGCCTCATAGACAGATGGTACAGAAAGTAAAAGGTAGAACATTTCATTTACCATTACCATTAGAACAAACAATGAACAAAATATGTTCGAAAACTGATGCGATAAATAAAAACAATATGGAATCGTACATTTTGGTTAGAGGTATTCCAACAAAAGCAAAAATTATTTGGGAAGAAATGGTAAATCTTAAAAAAGTATTTGATGCTTTGGTATGGTTAAAACGTAATAATCACCTTTATAAACACATTATACTGCCAGATACTTGCGATGGATTATGTTCAGAAAAGAATGTAGAATTTTTTGAAATAAAAGAGACAAAATGATTCTGAATTTGTATCGGATAATGATAATAATGATGGTACATTATTGAATTCCAAAATTGAAATGCAAGAAACAAAAAATAATGCAGAAGTTATTGTTTTAAATCTTCAAGGTGACGCTATGTTAACTCAGGTTACCGATGACAAGGAGAGTTATTACGAACAGTATACCATTTATCCTTTATATGAAAAAAGAACACGTGAAAGTGCTAACGCTTTGTATCAAATGTTAAAAATTGAAGAACTACCTCTGGATAACCGTGAAAAATTTTTAGATCTATTATGTTTTCCAGATTTATATCCTTTTGGTGTTAATGGACAACATGAAACTAGACAAATTAAACTTCATGAACATGAATATATTAAATGTCGTTTGACTTCTAAACATCCCCAATACAGATTGAATCAACAATATTTGTTTTATTTATTAAATAATGCGAATAATCGTCAATTAAAGCGCGGTATTTATCATAAATTGAATGTAACCAATTTGCGAGATCGTTATACGGCTTCGGAATATTTACAAGCAGTGCAAAAAGAATTATTGGAGTCTGATTTGAGTACAATATTTTCTACCTTGAGAAATACAGCACAATATTGGCGTAGACCAAGATATGATTTAGAGTGCATGATACAACATTACGGACCTGCGACATGGTTTTTAACATTGAGTCCTAGTGAATGGATGTGGGATGATTTAGGTCAATACATTCGTGAAATAAATGGTTGGTGTAACGATTCGTCTTCCACTAGTGCTCTCGTTGCTAGAGATCCTGTATCAGCGTCGAGATTTCTTGATAATAAGTTTCGAGCAATGATTGATTTTATTTGTTCCGAAGATCATCCGATCGGAGAAGTTACACATTACTTCTGGCGACGAGAATATCAAGGTAGAGGGATACAACATTTTCATATGTTAATTTGGATTAAAGATGCACCAATTATTGGTGTATCTTCTGAAAAAGAAATTTCTGAATTTATTTTACAACATGTAACTTGTAAAATGCCAGATAAAAATATTTCTCCATTATTATATGAGCGAGTTAATACATACCAACAACACAAACATAACAATTATTGTCTTCGTTCTAAGAAAATGGGACGTAAAGTTGGTCGTATATGTCGTTTCGGATTTCCTCGCCCTGTTACGGATACATTATGTTTAAGAGATGTTGTAAGTTCGATAGCAGGTAGGAAACAGTTAAAGTCTAGAAGTAGGCTTTATGATATTCCTCGAACGGAGAGAGAGGGTTATATAAATGACTATAATCCCCCTACTCTTACTGCATGGAATGGAAATATGGATATACAATATATTGGAGAAAATTCAAGGTTTATTAATATGTACATAAGTAAGTATGTAAATAAAGCAGGACAATGTGAATTATCTGAAGATATTCTTAATTGTAAAAATCAGACAAACAAATCGATAGCGAGCTGTCTTTGGAATATTGGATTACGATTTTTAAATAATAGAGAATGTGGAGCTCTTGAAGCTGCAGATACATTGCTAAGTATTCCTTTATATGGAACTGATCGAAATACGACGATTAAATGGTTGGATACGAATCAGATATAGAAGTCAAAAACGTTAAGGAAGTTGAAACTCTCGATAGAGATTCTACAGATATATTTTGTGCGTCTGTAATAGATGACCATTATCCACATAGACCGAAAGAATTTGAATTGATGTGTTTATATGAATTTATGCAATGGCATGATATTACAAAAATTAAACCACGAAGTAAAAATATTAAATATTACAAAATGGATAATGGTTATTACCTTAAACGGCGACAACGTGGACATCTCATTAATCATTATAAATATAATGTTAAGACGCGGCCGGAAAATTATTTCTTTTCATTACTTCTTATGTTTCAACCATGGCGAAAAATGGAAGATCTTAAAAATGGTTGTGATACTTATGCGGAATCATTTCATAAGGTAAAATTACATCTCGTCGAAGCATTGCAGTATCATGAAAAAATGGAAGAATTGAAACAAGCATATAAAACTGTGAAGGAATTGGTTCAACAACAGATTGACAAAAAACAGCATCTGTCTCAAGATGATCCTGATAATCCGATAGGTGTTCAAAATATTCAAGCTGGTGAAGCAATGCAAGATTTTAAAGATCTCGGTGGTCACGAAGAAGAAATCGATATATCTGAAATGATTTCAAAATTGAATGCAGATCAAAAAAGAGTATTTGATAGAGTCATTAATACCGTGTCAGATAAAAAATCGTTATTACGACTATACGTTAGTGGAGAAGGAGGCACCGGTAAAAGTTTTTTGATTAAAACTATTAAATGCTGGATAAAACAAAATCTTAATAAGGATACTGCAATAGCAACGCCCACTGGTATAGCAGCATTTAATATAAATGGTTTGACAGTACATAGATTACTTCAATTACCTGTTGAACATGGTTCTACTCCTAATTATAAACAATTAGCTGATCATGTATTAAAAGTTTTACGAGCAGACCTCAAAGATGTTATTTTTTTTATAATTGATGAAGTATCAATGATATCTAATTTGATTTTATTGTATATACATTTTCGATTATCTGAAATATTTGATACTATTGATTGTGATAATGGTTGGTTTGGTCGAGTGCATATTCTTCTATTTGGAGATTTGCTTCAATTACCTCCTGTACATGAAGATCCTGCCTTCGTAGATTTATCAAATGTAAAAGTTAAGAAATTTCTTGGTTCCTTAAATGCTGTTAATTTATGGACTACTTTATTTGATTACGATGAATTAACGATCAATATGCGCCAACAAGGAGATGGATCTTATCGTGAATTACTTTCGAGAATTCGTATTGGTTTACTGACAAAATCTGATTGTGACATTCTCGAAAAAAGAAAAATATCTTTTATAGGTAAGTCTTTCGAAGAAAGATTAGGTGAATTATGTAATTTTATTGATAATTTGCCTTCTGATGCCGTTTGTTTACTCCCTACTTGTCATATGTGTGATGTTCTTAACAATGCAATGTTAAGATAATATTGAGCTGGCAAATAAGTTTTAATACAAATAAATTATTAATGTTACAAATAAATATTTTAATACAAATAAATATTTTGTAAGAAAATAATTTTGTATTAAAGCAAATTATTCGGTTTAGCAGCGCCAAGTTTTTGTAGTAAAATATTTATTTGTATTAAAATATTTATTTGTAACATTTATAATTTATTTGTATTAAAACTTATTTGCCAGCTCAATATTATCTTCTTTATTCCTTGCCAATATACTTCCTGACAATTGTTTTTTGCAGGCGCACAGTAGCCTTGTATCGGCGCACAGCAGCCAATAATTTAATACAAAAGACTAATATTTATAGTTTAATTTTATATTTAAAAATCTTCTTAAGTTTATCGTTAAAATACTTTGTAATTAACAAAATTGTATCTAAAGACAAACTTAAGACAATCAAAGCCATATCAGACTAGAGATTGAGATTGAGATTGAATTAGAATTTGACCAACTAATTGGTTACATTTTATTTCAATTTCAATATCAATCTTTAGTCTGATACGGAATTAATAAAAAATTAAACTATAAATGCCAGTCAAAGAATAATAAAGTAATGTTCTAGTTTGTATAAACATCTACTTTATAGTTGGCGCATTTTCTTTTCTATATATATCATTACTTTTGTAGAGAAAAAACGTAATACTCTAATTTTATAGTGTCAAATCTAAAAAATTTTGTATTATAAAAACTGGCTAAAAAATAGTAATAATGTTTTAGTTCTTATAAAAATATTTGTTTTTATAATTGGCGCAAAATATTTAAATATCACTATTTTTGTAGAGAAGTTAATTTGTGTGTGTGAGTATAAACTTTTAAAATTTCAGGAACATATTTGACACAGTATATATTAAATACTTAAATTGAATTATTTAAAAGAATATACCACTTAGGTTGAGATCAAAAGTTTTATCTTAAATTTGTGATTTTTTCCTTAAAAAATATATATTACTTAGGTTGAATTTGACACACTTAGTATATATTACTTAGGTTGAACTATCCAAAAGAATATACCACTTAGGTTGAAATTAATCAAAAGTTTTATCTTGAATTTGTGTTTTTTTCCTTAAAAGAAAATATCACTTAGGTTGAATTTAAATCAAAAGTATTATCTTGGATTTTGTTTATATATTACTTAGGTTGAACCATCCAATAATTTTTTTTCTTAAAGGAAAAACCACACACTTGGCGCCTTTTTTTTACCTTTTTTAAAAAGGTAATTTTGTTCGGTATTATCAAACATTAACACACTTAACCTTACTTCGTTAAATAATATTTTAACGTAATGATCTCTGATTTTAGACATGACGTTTGCAACATCTTTATTAAATGCAGCTTTAAAAGAAAAAGCTTTGACAGAAAAAAAGGAAAGTTCTATCAAATTGGTCCCAATTCAACAAAGCACTTCCACGGTGGTGCAAGAATCGGCACAAACTGAAACACATATACAAAGTGACAGTGAAGACAGCAATAAGTTAAAGCAATTGTTTATTCAGTTTTTTTAATGAACATTGATTGAAGCAGTTAATTACATTATTTAGTGCTTATTTCAGATTCTACCTATAGGTGGTCAACAACTGCTATGCCGCTACTATTAGAAACATACAAAACATTTCAAGATAAATTTAGTAGTGGGAAATATTCACACAAAAAAGTCTGGGAAGAAATAAGTGCAATTCTTGTGAAAAAAGGACATCCAATCACAGGACCACAATGTGCGGCAAAATTAAGAAGCCTAAAAAAAACTTACAAAAGCGTGAAGGACCATAATAATCGATCGGGTAATGATAGGCGAACTTGGCAATTTTATGAGGTAAAACTAGATTAAAAACATAGTAAAACGGTATTATACATGTTTTTCATTGCTAATACATATATTCTTTATAGATTATGGATGAAATCTTCCCAAAAAGAGCCTGGTGTTCTCCAGTTGCTGTTGCATCATCAACAGGATTTTCCCTTAAGCAAGAAAAAGATGCAGGATTTGTCAATATAGAGTCTACATCTGGTAAGTTTATGATTAGTTTATTATTATTAGTGTTAGTTTATTATTATTAGTTAATGATCTGTTTGTTCTAATTTTTTTAATTTTAAATCTGATTATTTTTATAATTGTACTGCATTTATTTAGTTTAAATGATAAATATCTGAACTATTAACATTTTATTGAAATATTTAATAATTCTTTTAGAGCTATCAACAGAAAATGAGGAAAAAATGTGCAATTCTAAAAGGAAAGAGTTGAAAGGAAAAGAAAACGTGTGCAGTCTTTTTAAAAAAAGATTGTATCAAAAAACTGAACAAGAAGAAGCAAAAGCCAAAAGAAATAAAGAAAGATTGGAAATGGACGAGAAATTTCTTGCAGTTTTGAATAAATTTCTGGAAAAATAGTTAATACTTAACATAAAAAATTGCAACACTTTCTCGTTTATTTTCAAAAACAAGTAATAAGACTTATTGGCTGCGTTCAACAGAAAAAGCAGCTTTGCAACTGTTGTAAAATTCTTCAACACGACTGGTTTATACGTTTAGATATAACAGGAACTAAGAGCAAGAACCAATCGTGTTAAAGAATTTTACAACAGTTACAAAGCTGCTTTTTCTGCTGAACGCAGCCAATATTTTTTATATTATTTTTAATGTTTACATTCATATTGTTTTTAATATTGTTTTGTGATACTTCATACTTTAAGTCAATTTTAGTCATTATTTTATGTGAGAGGAAAAGATTTATTTTGTATGAAACCATATAATATCGATATTTATATTTTGTTTTGTGATACTTCACACTTTAAGTCAATGTTAGTCATTATTTTGTGTGAGAGGAAAATATTTATTTTGTATGAAACCATATAATATCGATATTTATATTTTGCTGTGATACTTCACACTTTAAGTCAAGGTTAGTCATTATTTTATGTGAGAGAAAAAGATTTATTTTGTATGAAACCATATAATATCGATATTTATATTTTGTTTTGTGATACTTCACACTTTAAGACAATGTTAGTCATTATTTTGTGTGAGAGGAAAAGTTTTATTTTGTATGAAACCATAATATGGATATTTATTGTATAACATGTTACATACAATCCAAAGTTGTATTACATAAAGTTGTATTAAGTAAAGAACAATAAAATTTGTTTCAAATTTTCAAGTTTTAATATTTAATGACATTTTTATTTATACTATAGTACATTATTATTTTAAAAATTCATACAAAAACTAATACAATAATTTTTTAAAGTTCTAATAAAGTGTGCATAATCAAGTTTCTTTTGGCAACTCCGCCAGTATCTCGTCTTTCTTGTAAATTTTCTTCAGCTCTGTTGCATTTTTGTAAAGCTGGAAGTACGGTGATTACATCGATGTCATCACTTCTTAATGTACAGATATTGTGAACTACACAGCACGCTATTACATATTCCGCTATTAAGTCCACTCTTGACATAGGCAAACAGTGCAATAGACTCCTCATGCGCCCTTTCAATAAACCAATGCACCTTTCAACTGTTACTCTGGCTGCAGACAGGCGATAATTATAATTGTTTTGTGCCACTGTTAGGTGTCCATTGTCTCTAAAGGGAGTCAATAAATGTTGATAAATCTCGTATGCCGCATCTCCCAATAAATGACTATCTGCTGGGAATTTCTCTTCATCGTTTAAGTAGTTTGCTACCTCAGATTGCCGAAAAACTCGCTGGTCATGAACTGACCCAGGATGCCCAGCATAACAGTGTGTGATCAAAGTTCTGTGATCACACACTAACTGTAAATAAATACAAACATAAATAACCAAACATTTCTTTAAAAACTGTATTTGTGATCAACATATTTAATTCTTATTACCTGTAACTGTATCGAATGGAATCCTTTACGGTTGATGTAATCGACAGAGTTTTCTTTTGGTGCGTTAATTCGGATATGGGTACCATCAATGGCTCCAATGATATTTGGAAATCCACTACTTTCTTTAAATCCTCGCATAACCTTTATTGCAAGATTACCAGTAAGCCACTTAATAAATGTTGAAGAATTTAAAAAAAGTGCATGGCTAACTCTTCGCATAGCTCGAACAGCAGTTGCTCTTCCAACATTAAATCTATCACAAATAGATCTTCCAAAGAGAAATATTTACCGAAATTTAGTAAATATCTTTTATTGTAAATTAACAATTATTTATTGCATTTTGACATTTTTCATTGTACCTGTAAGAGTCCATGGTTGCCATTTTCCAAATAGCTATCATTAATTGATGAGAAGCTGGGATCATAGGACATCTTTTTATTTTTCTTGTCAAATATGGTCTCAACATTTCTAACAGATATTTAAAAGTCGCTTTTGACATTCTATAAAAAAAAATTAATATTAATAATTTGTATGTGTGTAAACATATGTGGATAATTGGAAATAAAGTTATGTTAAATAAATATATATTTCATAATATATTTATTATACATAACTTTATTTCCATACATGCTTACACGTACAAATAATATTTTTTATAATATATCATAAAATAAAGTAAAACGTATATTTACTAACCTAAAATGACTCTTGAATTCATGTCCGATGTAACTGATCACAACATGATCAATATAATTTTGAATTCGTGGACGATGTTTACGCTTTTCTCTTTTATATAATAACGCTTTCCACTCGTCATCAGAACTCGATGAGTCTTCACTTGTATTATAATTTCTGTAGCGCAGCCAGCGCAACACGATTATCTTCCTGGGATCCATCTCACTACACAAAACTCGTTCCACTTAAGATTTCGCCCGCAGCGCCCACAAGCTAATGGAACGGCAAATATTGCGGTCGTGGTCGTAGTCGTTGCGGACGATAAGTGGAACGCACCCCTAGTAGTAAAACTTTGCCCATGTTTGCTGATTTCTATAAGAGTTCATCCATATGCACTTTTTGAGAGAATATCTTTCAGATTAAATTTTTCGTTTTGAAACTTTATCCTTTTTGGAGATGATTCTTCGCAAATCTTAGAAGCTGAATTATCTATTTCCATCAGTATTTCCGACTGATTATTTTCAATCTCTAATAATTCTTTATCCTGATCTTTATATAGAATATTATTTAAATCAATAAATGTAGGATTGTTTTCAACAATTTCAAAAAGTACTGGAGCATTTGAAGTACTTGGAGTATTTTGCATAATACTTGAAGTACTTGGAGTACTTTGCGTAATACTTGAAGTACTTGAAGAACTTCTCAAATCGGGTATTTTACTGGATGTTAGGCTCTAAAAAAATAAATAAATAATTGTAATAAAATAAATATATAAAAAATTTTGTATATCATCAAATTGGAAGCAGACAAAAATAAAACGTACATAATCATTGTACTTTTTACGAAGAATTATTCGATCTTTAACATTTGGAATCAATTGTTCAAAGTCACGAAAATTGCAGTCCTTTAAAAGATCATCCAAATTATTCATATTGTTGATTTCATTTTCTGTGTAAAATAAATGATAGGTACGCATACACATTTAATAAACATTAATTAATTATTACAATGAACATATTTTAATTCAACACTATTTATTACAAACTACTTCTTTTCAGTTTTTCTTTCAGTATTAAAAATAATTTTAAAAATTATTTCAGAAAATAATTGTTTTCATAATTATTTTTCTGTATAATACTATTACACATAAGAATAAAACAATGCGTATGTAAATATATTTCGATTTTTTCAAAGAGATTTTACAGAAATAATCTGTTTTTTAATAATACTATTGAGTATTTAGTAATACCTAAAAATAATGTAGCAAGTATTACTAAATTATTAGTAAATATTACCAGATGCAGCAAGTAATACTAAATGTCGCAAATATACTAAATTAATAGTAAGCATTACTAAATGTAGTAAGTATTACTAAATTATTAGTATATATTATCACATTATTTAATAATTCATCAAACTATTATATATTTTATGTAATATTCTTCATCAGATATTATTAGTCTGAATTTGAAATAGCCACGTATTCATTTGAAATTGATACAGATATTATACATATGACAAAAAAAACAATGACACTATAATGATACCGAACCATCATTAAGAGTTACAGTGTAGGCAGTATAAAGCAAAAAATGTGATGTATCTTATGTATGTACGCGCGCATGTTAGTGATATCAATCATACAAATAATTATTTTTTAAATTTAATTAAGTATTTTTATAAATACAATACATTCTTACTTAAGTTAAATAAATTAATTTCAACGAAATATATTTGTTAAATTTCAAAAAATTTTTGTCTCAGTATGGCATGCAGCTTGTACGATCCCTCAGGAATCGTAATCTCCACATTGTGGAGATTTTTACTTTACCAAAGTAAAAATTGTTCAAATCATTCGCGTTCGGTATCGTGTTATATGTTCCAAAGATCGCTAGACCGAGCTCGTGGTAAAGTACAGGCGTGGACGTCGTTTCACTCTATAAGCAAGAGGTGGACCTCGCTACACGTAGAAAGTCGCAAAACTATGTGACGTACTCTTATACTGAATAATTATGTGTCATATTTATGAGACTTTTTTTGTTAATAACTTTTTAACAAATCACGAGTGCCGGCTAAAATCTTTTGAAGGTTACTCAGGAGGGTAACATGTGTCATACCTTGATAACATGTGTCAAGATCAAGATCATTGGAGCTGCCTCCCCTAAACTGAATAATTACTAAAAATTCTTTATGTAATCGTACAATTTCCGCAATTTGTAAAATTAGATCTAGTATCCACGCTGAGAATATTAATTGCGTTGATTTTAAAGTTGATTTGAGACATTTAAAATTATTCAACTCGCAAAACTTATATTCAAAGCAACAGAAATCTAGCCCTTAATTTTTTAAAAGATTTTGTTTATTATATTTCATTACTTTCTTACGTTTAATTATTTTGTTTTTTATTTTATTTATAATATTTTATTACTTTCTTAGATTTATTTGTTTTATTTATCTTATACTTAAATTTTATTTACTCATTAACTTTTTTTTTCTTTTTTACATACTGCACAGCTTTTTATATATATACGTTATGACTTTATCTAATTTTTTTTATTGCGCATGACTTTTTTAAATGCATGTTAATAAAAAAATGATGATGCTTATTACGTATAAAATAACATTTTATTTATTTATTTTTAACATCGCATGTTGCAATTTTTTATAATGTTAATTTTTTATAATTTTATAATATTAACATTTTTAAGTTTTATATGGATATATCTGTGATGTATCTATAATATATATATGATAATTTAGTTGTATTATTTATAATTATAATACATATTTTTTATAGAGAATCAATAAATATAAATAAACAAAAAAAATTAGAATAGAATTATTCTTTATTATTTTAATAGTTTATAATTATTATTATGGCAATTTATAATAGTTATAGTAGATTAGCTTATGACAGATTTTTAGTGAGTAGGTCATGAAGGTAGAATCTTTAGCGATGTACCTTACATGAAATCTCATATTACCCAAGTGTACAGGCATTCGTGTCTTTGCCTTCTTGAGTCGAGAACCATTAGGTTATCGGCCCAAGAAATGCTGTACAAAGTTTTTCCCCTTCGTAACAAAAAAATATCACTTGTTTTGTTAAACATTTGCTTTTAATTTAAACATAAAATGTAAATTTTATAAAT
This sequence comes from Monomorium pharaonis, assembly GCF_013373865.1. Taxonomy (NCBI): domain Eukaryota; kingdom Metazoa; phylum Arthropoda; class Insecta; order Hymenoptera; family Formicidae; genus Monomorium; species Monomorium pharaonis. The sequence continues at coordinate 30,854,477 of NC_050467.1, read as the reverse complement.
TCTGTTGAGATTTTTAATGGTTTTCCTTCCTTTAATTGCAACGAATTTTGATATAATAATTTCTGCCAAATAAAATATTCTTCTTACTTACAGAAAAATGTATTTTTCATCATTATATTATTATTTTAATCTCTACTTATCCACGCGCGCCTGTGTGTAGTCACGAGAGTCCGTAAATTTGTGATACGTTACTGTTTTTAACTCGTAAGCGCATGCGTCGGCCTTGCGTGGCCGGGCAACTCGGCCAAATCTGCCCGGAGTGCGCGAAGTCGCACGTGCAGTTCTATTTCTTACTCCGACTCGTCTTAGTCTCTCTCCGCGTTAGCGCGCCGTTCATCTCTCTTAGAAGAGTTTCAATCTATAAGTTCTACTATTTCATTGTGTAATCAAAAGTAGTGAATAAGCAACTAATTCTTTGTAACGTAGCAAACTATTTGTATTTCTTATTAATGTACGTATAAATATACGCGTAGTGTTTAACAATTATCAAAGTGAGTGATTCTTGAAAACTCTCCGCATCCACGCTGATCCCAGTATTTTCGCAACTAGAGAAGCACAGCCCAGAGTATTCACGAAGAACGATTCAAGCACGCAGACCAGCAAGGGAAAAGTTCATCTAAAGGTAGGACCATCTCAATTATTAATTAACAACACTAACAACAAATTAACTGCGACGACTCCCTCTAACCACGTGTCAGCGAGTATAATCCTTTAGAACTCCCAATCACAAAGCTACTGCTCGCGAATTAAGTCTCATCTTGATCCACTTCACAGCGACATACAAGCTAATCCCATTTTTTCGTGATTAATCGTTAATAAAAGTAGTCTCGTTTACGGCACGTGGTGACGCTATGATTCATGCTATCCGTGCCGCCATTTTCTCCGGACGCGCAGTCGTACCGTCAGCGACGCCACTAACGCCGCCATCTTTTCGGAACGCGTGGTGACGCTATCACCCACGCTACCGACGCCGCCATCTTTCCGAACATGTGACGACGCCATCAGTAATATCCTGGCGTCTTTTTCCTTTGTCGAAATAATAAGATTAATAAAACAATATACTGCAAATGCAAATAATTCATATTTAATGCATGGAAAGGATTTAAGATGTGCCCGCGTCAATCCACTAGTTCTCCGTATTCGAGTAATAAGTCAGCGACTATACGACGACTGGAGTGAGACCGCGCTCTGCGCCGTATCGTTATTTTATCGGAATTGTAGAAATAATATTATTCTCTGTAACGAGTACAACACGGACCATCCCAAGCCCACTCTTTTCAATCGCGTGTATCGTCATTATCTTTATATTGGAACTCAGGTACGACTTGAAAAATGTTCTGAATGCTGCATTATTCTTCTCCTGATGCAATCCTACGCAGATTGTAATACGTGCATTAGAGTACGCGAAGGATTTCTCGAGTATTTACGCGAAACAGGCGACAAACCGTACAATAACCCCGAGCCGATCGTCGTTGCGATAACTCAAATTATTACTTCTCGTACAGAATAGCCAGGAGTGGAGAAATTCAGCGTAATCAAATTTAAAAGATTCCTACATCCCTCCCCCTCCCCGATTTTCGTATCCTTAGTATAGTCGCGATAAAGGCAACGTTACCGAACATGTATACCCGTATACCGCCGCGATGTAACAGCGACAAAAATTTATGTAAACCGAATGATAACTTACGTAATAAAAAATCGAAAGAAAAGCTTTATTTTCGCCGCTGGCAGGGAGGGAGGTAGAAGATGACGTCGGATGGTAGTTACGTTTATCAAAACCGTGGTCGAGTGTTCGGAATTGTAAGGCTCTTCACCGGACCGCTCCAGGTATTCGAGGAAATCCCGAAGAATTTCTATGCACTCTCTACAGTGGCGCACGGAAGCGGGGCTGGATAATCGTAATTGGCAATTTATTCGTAACGCGACCAACGTGTAAATAATGTCGATACTTTAATATATATTTTGGGCGATTCTCAGCTAGTAGTTGAGAGTGGCACATTTAACAAAAAATGTTGTCTTTACCGATTTTGTGTACGAATAATAAAGAAGTCAGGCATTTGGCAGTGGATACCCAGTGTAGGTAAACGAGGCGGCCGGATCCAAAAACACATGTACCTTTGATATGTAAGGGTAAATGTGTACGGTCTTGACCAAACTCTTTTAGGAGACTCGACACGGAAAAGGGAAAGCGTGACGAATCGAATGCGCGCTCGATGTCTCACTCGACGACCGGAGTGACGATTTGGATAATAGCGATAATTGTCGGTTCCGAAAGATTCTAAGGATCGTTGCCGGTTTCATCTAAATAATTAAGAAATCGATGTGCATCTGTCGTACGCGTGATACGCCCGTTCGTTAATTAACACCTCGGGGCACTCCTCGTAGCATGTTCGCGTTCCAATATGCACGTAGTGACGGTAGACGCGTTCGTTTAACGTGGTTTCTACGCGTTCTACGTAGCACTCGTCCCAAATAATGGCGTGAGTCTCTCGGTTTCTATATAAGAACGCGACAACGCAAATGTTTCGCTCCAACTTTCATAAGGTCTCATGGGAAAAAGCGTCTGTGGATTTTCCCTAGAAAGCGGATTCATAGCGCTCGCATTTTATGAGACGTAGGTCGCGGCGAATAAAGATTTAATAATTCTTTGCAACCCAATGGAATTCTGTCCCTCCAGGGATAAAATATCACTTTTTATTTAATAGTTATGCGCGAGAAATCTATGCGCGCGTGGTCGTTCGGCCCTCCCCAACGGTGCCGGGGCGAGGGTGGGGGTATAGCCCGTATGGAGAAAATGGCGGCGGCGTCTCCACGTGTTGGCTGCGGCCGCGTTGTCGAAAGGAAGATGGCCCGAATTAATGGCGAATTACTTGCACGCACGTCACAAATAAGAATCGACTAAATTTCCGATGTTCTATTTAGATTTTGCGGCGCGGTCGCGACGAAGCTTGAGTTAAAAGAGGTTTGGCGCTTGAGCCAATGACATACCCGCTGGCAGGAAGCGTAAGGTCCCTATCTGGTGTCGTCCTTGCTGATTCTGTCGATGTCGATTCAGGCTTCCTTGCACTGCAAATCCAAGTGTGTTAATTTAACACGCTTAATGCGTGTATTTCGTTGAAGCCACTTTTAAAACATTTCTTCGTGTGTAAAATTGGAACACGTTTAATACGTGTTAATTCAACACACTAAATTAATACGCATATAATGTGTAATTTATTGTGTGTAATAAGTGCCACACTACTGTGTAGAAGTTTAAAAGCGCCACGTTTTTATAAGAAAACAAAATAATATTAATATTTTATTAATATTTTGTTCTCTTAAGAAAACGTGATACTTCCAAACTTTTACATATTAGCACGCTATTTATTACACGCAACAAATTACACATTTTGTACTTCCAAACTTTTAAATAATAACGTACGTGAAGATAACTGAAAATAAATAGATACTTTTTAATTTTTTAATATATTTTTTGAAAATAATTATGTAACTTTATAAAACATTTTTTTAATACATGTATACATATACATATTATTAATTAGTATTATTAGGTAGTATTATTAAGTAGTAACATATATGTCAATAATTATAAGTATCATGGTAATTTGATATTTATGAATTGGTAGAACATACTTTAAAAGTATTGAATAATTACCATTTCGTAATTTTGTAACGATGGATATTTTTTAATAATTTCACTAATTCGATTAGATTCTTTTTCAATCCATTGTCTCCGTATAGGTATTGTAATTTCTAAAAGTCGCTTAACATGTGACATGTTATTTTCCATAAATTTTTTTCCCAATTCTTTCAGAGCATTTGTTATATCAGATTCTGTTGGTGTTCTAAAAAAATAAATCATAATCACAACCAAATTAGATATTTTTACACTACTAAATACAAATATATTAAATATATAATTTTTTTACTACTAAATTAAAAAGTGATTTTAAACTTACGTTGTAGAAGTTTGAACGGCAGATGCAAAAGTAATTGCAGAATTACTTTTGCATCTGCCGTTGCTCTCAAAATCTCTTTTTTGGGTCTGTTTTTTCATATTGATTTTATGATTTCTGATTTACGTACTCAATTGAATTTTCAATTTTCCTAGTAAAACAAAACAATTTATTATACAAATAAAAATTAAAGATTATAAAATTTATAATAATGTTTATAATAATACTTACACAACCATTTCTACCGCCAGCAAGTTCTGGATATGCAGTCACGATACTACGTGCAAGATTACTATAATCTAACTTTATACATGTTGCTTGCCGCAAATATTGACCCCAAAATGAAATAAAATATCGTTGTGCTTTTAATATACCGTCTTTTTTAAGCTTGCACTGTAAATCGTAAGATAGTGAAGGTAACATTGCTGGATATGATATGGATCCTGACTCTTTAGATGTAACTGTTTATTTTTGTAGACTTTGTACGAATTGTTTAGTATCATGAATATTAGATGTAGACGGTGTGGCTATATTATCTTCTTTTCCTCTATTATGTTCTATGTAGTAAAATCTATTAAATAATTGTTTATATTTGTGTTTTTTTATTTATAAGCTGTTTGGAATTATATTTTCGCACAAATAATTATATACATAAAAAATTTTGCTTACCTTCTCTTTAACATCTTCCATCATAACTGGAGAATTCTATATTTTATGTTTAACATCATTTAGGTTAACAGCTGGTTCAGTATGTAGTATTTCGATATTCATTGGTTCAGATAATATTTCCACATTCGTGTCAGACGGGTTATCGATTTGTATATACCTTGAGAAACATCAGAAATGATACTGGTAGATGGTGATGATGAATCGATTACGAAATTTGATGGTTTTTCAAACAATAGTACGTTAATCTCACTTTTATCATCAAATTCATCATCTTCTTCAATAATTCACATAATTTATTATTTCGATTGGGATCAATTTTTTGTAATTTTGATGCGCGCAAAAGATTTAAACACGTTTAAAATTCATAAAACGTTTGTAAACTACGAAACGTTTTACTTTATTACACATCTTAAGATGCGTAAGCATTGTAATACACATGATCCGTATAAAATGAAACTATTACACACTTACGTGTGTTTAAATAACACAAATAAACGTATAAACTTAAAATTACACAGAAAAAATATGTTAAATTAACACACTTGGATTTGCAGTGTGACGTGAATCGGAATGAGGTCGGCAGTTTTTCGTGGGGCGAAGAATGCTTGACTGTGTTTTGCACGTTTGCGTTGCTAAAGGTTGTCGGTTGGAGGTAGAAGTGCTTACTGCATCACTCACTTTTTTACCGAATAACTTGGATGTCGCGTTGCGATCGAAATATGGATCCCACGGATCATACTCTCCACCAAGTGCGCCCAATAGACCGTACGACGGCACTGGCTCGCACAAGGATTGTCTGTAGAGTTTGCGGATTTGATATTTCCTTCCGCCGCGTCGTGTTCGCGGCATGGATCTTCCATGCTTTGTCGATTTAATTATATAAATATAAATTACTCCTGATCGGTACACGATACGATTTTTCATGGCTAGATCACATACCAGGCATCTCATTACGTGTCCTGATAGGCTCGGATAATTATTTTATCAACCGTAAGCCAATGAGAATACATAATAGAATGTCGTTAAAATAAACAGACGACATTATTTATACGTAAACATTTATTTAAAATATATTACAGTTTTTTTCTTAAAAGTATCTATCACAGTACTTAAAAAAAAATATCATTGAAAATCACAAAACTTTTTCAAAAAAAATTATAGTATTTCTTTAAAATTATATTATGATAAACATATATAGGATGCTTTCCAACTACAACACAAGTCGACACAATCGTACACAGCTAAAGAGTTAAGTACGACTGTGTCGTCACTCCACGAATATCAACATTTTTACGTTTTTACATTTGGTATCACTTATTTTTCTGTAGATAAAAATATGTAATGCTAGAAATTTCTAATTTCAGTTAAACGGTTAAATTATTCGCATTAAATATTTCTGAAAAATATAATTTTCGAGTGATTATAATTTCAAAATATTTTTATAAAATCTCTCTGTTAATAAAAAATAAAAATTAAAAAGATAAATAACACAATTTTATTAAAGATTGGTTTTTAAATAATGGAAGATATCTAATGCATACTTTATTTTATTATTTATTACAACTACAAATGTATATGATACAATAATCAATATATATTGATAAATTTACTATTAATTATTACTATTTTTTAAACACGTTAACTATTAATATTAAATATTACATTCTATTACAATTAAAAATTTATATAATTAATAATTAATGATTATATAATTTTCCAATTACAGCAGTGGAAGGATTTATTTGCAAACACTACAGTGCATATATTATTTCAGCTTCCATTATTAACCAAATGTTAAACAAATAAAATAATTCATTGTGACTGTATCTCTCATTTAATGAGACTTATTAGAAAATGCTCAATTTAAATATTAATATTAAAACAATTTTTTAATATTAATTTACAGCACAAATCTTTTGCTAATCACTGCTTTTGCTAATCTCTGGTGGTAAAATAAAGCTAAACAGCGTTCTAGCTACAACTCGACATTGTGTAACACTGTGTCACACAGTGACGACAAAATTTTTCATAGCTGGAAAGCACTCATAATATATATTATTGTGATTTACTTTTAAGAAGATCTAGTAAACACTATTAACAGTAATTTAGGATATTGTTACTTGGTGTTTACTGGAATATTCTAGTAAACATCAAGTAATAGTATTCTTAATTAGTGTTTACTAGATCTTCTTAAAAGTAAATCACAATTCATACAATATCATAATAAACGAGTTATAACTATAGAAGAAACAACTTACATTTTAGTAATTACCAAAATTATTGTTAATGACAAAATTATAACAGTCTCCACCGTTATCACATATGTATTTTTTGGTATGTAATATACCCATTAAGGTATCAGTGTTTAATCGATTTTTTACTTTTGTTTTGTTTAAATTTATGGTACTAAATATTCTTTCTACGTAAGCACTACTGTGGGGTAAGCAAAATAAATCAAACGCAGGAGATACCATCCCCTTTTTTAATATTGCTTGTTTCCGTCCAAAATTTCAAAACTTCTTTATCTTTATTTAAATTACTATTACGAAGAAGACTATACTCTCTATTTAATTCATTTAAATTAACATTTAACAATATTTTGTCGAAATATATTGCCGCAGGCTTTATTGAAATAATTAAATCCATCTTTTTGGGATTTAAAAAAGTTAAATGTTTTAAATCTTGTATATGTGGTGCATTAAAAGAAAATCTTAAGTATATTTGGTGAGCACTTTCTATATAGAAAGCCAAACATCTTAGTTTTATATTATGTTTTTCTTGTGCAGTAATTTTTACATCTAATTTTTGTTATTGTCCATTTACTTTTGGTCCTAAGTACAAATTTTCTATTGAAACAAAATTGTGTGGATTTCTATATTGGATTTCACTTATATCTTTGGAGTTTAATACTTCTTCTTTTATGTAACATTCAAGAATCGTTTTATATGCCGAAGATATATTGTCATACAATAAATGAATCTTAGGTGTTTCTGCTTGAAATTCCATATTAATTCATATTAGTAAATATTGGCAATATAAATTCTACAAATTCTAATTAAAGATCTTATTTAAAAGATTTTGAAGTTCTTTATAAATATTTTCGGATGCTTAGACTTTATCATTAAAATATCGAGATTGAAAATGAAGTGTTAACGCGTTATATTGTTCTAAGACGCTTTTAATGACCGATATTAAAGAAACCCACCGAGTTTGAGCTGGTAATAGAAGTTTATGTGGTTTTAAATCTACAAATTGTTGAAATTCTTTAAATTCGGAAGTTCTTTCAAAACTATATTTCATGTATGAATGTACATCTCGTACAAATTTTTCAGGATCTTTAGGTAATTTCAAGCAGGCATACGATGCACATAAAGCCAAAGAATGACAGGTACATTTTAATACAAAGAATCCAGTTACATCGTTAATTAACATAGTTTTTAAAGCATGATAATCGCCCATCATTGTATTGACTCCGTCAGCCACAAAACCTATCATAATCTTTCTTTTAATGGAATTCCAAACTTCTTGAAAAGGTTTATAAGAACGTTATATAATCCTGCTGCAGAACCATCTGCAACAGGTAGCAGAGTTACAAACGTATCATTTTAAAATTTTCTGCAAATCTGGTAACTATTGCTAAATTTGTTACGCAACCATAATAGTTGATACTATGCGCGTTCTGACTCGGGAGCTCCGAGGGGGGAGTAGGTGTTTGGGGGGTACTGTCGGCGAGGAGGGGGCATAACGTACGTTACGCGGATAGGGAAGTCTCGTAGGGGAATTGCTGACACAGGATTTTGAGGAATTGCTGACACATGATTTTCATGATCCGCGACCGTCCGTGGAAGCGGGAGAGGGAATCCGCGCCCACCGGCGTCCACCGCCGCGCGCCGTCGCCAGATCACGCCCGCTGTGACCACCACTATAGCCGCAGTGCTCGCACTCTCCCTCTATTGCGAATCTCCCTCGCCCATCAGCGATATTTCCAACTGTACGCCCATACAGTCTAATCATTCCGGCTCTTTCTCTTTCATCCGTTGCGTTTACTTTTTCATACGCAGTCTTCCATTCACATACATGCGTTTCCACCCATCTTATTTATGTACCTCTTACTCAGTTTTGCACACGCCATCATACCGCAAAGGAATAGGGAAGAGAGAAAATAAGTTAGAATAGTTTTATAAATTTTTTTCACTTATTCATTTCGTAACGCGTCGTATATAATATTATCTGATACATAAGCCATCAGTTCGCAATCTACGAGCGAAATCTACTAAAGTTTTTACACATATTTCATTCAATAATTTGACTGCGTCGTACTTGTTATAAATATTATTTCGCTGTAAATAGTTTACAAATTGATTATATTGTTCTTTTTGTATATACAGATATCGAACTGCATTGTATATCTATTGAACCATTATCAAACCGCATCGTACAGATAAAGAACCGTTATCAAACTGCTTCATACAGCTGCCGAATCACGGTCGAACCGCTATCGAACCATATCCTACAGCTATCGAACCACTATTGAACCGTTATCAAACCGCATCATACACTGAGAAAAATTCCCAGCCATTTTCCGTTAAAAAGAATCGGATTGTCTATTGGAAAAGTAACAAATAAATATTTCCGATTACATTGAACGGATAAAAATTCCGTTCGTAGTTTATCAGAAATATCATCAGAAATATATTGATTGGAATATCCGTAAAAATATCCGTTACTTTTTCAACAAATAATCCGATCATGCCCGTGAAAAAAAAATTTATATAGATTTAATATAAATTTTTTATTAAAATTAAATAAGATTTTAATATACTAATAAGATTATAATAAGACCTTTATAAAAATTTATAAGATTTTAGTAAGAATTTTATACAGTTTAACATAAATATTTATTTCGTTTAATTCTTATAAAGACATTTAATAAGACTATATGTATAATACTTAATATAGATCTGTACATAATAAAAAATAAATATTTATAAAGTTTTAATCAAAAACCGAGTTTTTATTAAAATCTTATTAGTATCTTATTTAATTTTAATAAAATTTATATTAATCTGTATTAAATCTATATACAATTTTTTTTCACGGGTGTGCATTTAAAATTATCTATTCAAATTATTCCGATAAAATCCGATTTTTCCTGTCACTTTCTGACAGGATTTTATAGCTGTACACTGTAGTGCTACTTCTCCATTTACATCCCTAGTAACACAGTACATTAGCAATACATTGGTCAACATTGTCAACTAAATATTGGTTATATTAGGAAATTCTTGGCCGATATTGTCCAATGTAAAAATAATATTGGTTATTAATAAAATGTTAATGCACTACCAATATTGCAGTATCCATAATGACACCAATATTAGCTATTAAATAATTTCATATATACTGTCAATATTGCAGTAAACATAATAACACCCATATTTTAGTTTTAAATCCTTCCTCTTTATGAGCTTCAAAATGAAAATGCGAGCCGACCTTTATACACGCGGAATTAATTGTGGAAAAAAGTTCGTTGATATCTTTGTAAATACCATTTGGTATTAGAGCTTCAGTCGTTGTTAACTTAATGTCTTTCTTGTCTTTGTCCTTCGATTCAATATCGACGAATTTGAGGGTGTTTTCGCCGTGATTTATGTGGAGGAAAGTATTAGGAAATTGAATCTCGCTAAGCCCGACTTCCCATTCGCCATGCAAAGATAAAGTCTGTGGTAATTGTGTGGTGAAAGATGACGTCTTATTATGCGGAAAATGTCGCATACTGCTATTGCTCGGAAGAACGATGTAAAATTGGTCCTCCCGCATCTTGAAGAGTGATTAAATTCGAAGCGGGTATCCAACTGTCGAACTTACTGGGATAACCACGCCAGTGGACCAGCACCTGCTTATTTTTCCCGTAGCCTCTACTTTTTATTACTCGATCGACGATAAACTCGTCCTCCCGCAAATTCTTCTCGACTCGAGCTAATTCCTGTTCATAAAAAATACCGTCTATGACTTCACCCACTAAATCGCTCAGTTCGTATACGCGAGATTTTCGCCACTCGAGAACACGGTGAATACGAAATATCTCTTCGCTCCAACCTGCCTCGTATCCTTTCTCGAAGGTAGCTTTTGCTCTACTGACGCGAACGAATTCTCCAACGCGATATTTAACTTTACGACTCTGATTTTTAACGTTCCATCGACAAAATATATTTTCACGTGCGATTCGCGCGTTTTCTTTCGTCACGATCGTCGGTTGCATTTTGGTGGAAGAGTGACGGGTATGGTTGTACGCACGAACAATATCTTGCAAAACGTTAATGTAACGTCGTGTATTTTTATACGTAAAGTACCGCCACATTCTCTCCTTCAACGTCCTATTAAAACGTTCAACGATCGCGGCTTTGATGTCGGGATTACGCGTTACTCGAAAACGGATACCGTTTTCTTTCAAAAACGTTTGACGACAAATTCTTTGCCTTTGTCCGTTTGCAGGTATATGGGTGTGCGTCCTTCGCTTCTCGCGAGTACGCTATGAAAAGCTTTTATTACAGTGTTGCTCGTTTTGTCGCGCATCGGTTCAACCCAGACGAATTTACTGAGCATCGATAATCACGAGTAGATAAGAATATCCGTCATTGTAACTTTTGAGATTCCGTAGTTCGATTAAATCGGCCTCCCACACGTCGTCGATATTTGTTAAATTGTAATGCAGATGTGGAAACTTTCGCCGTAAAGGTCTGTGTAGCGTGTACGCGTCTTGTGATTGGAGCCAGCGCGTGACTTTGTTACGCGAAAAATCTGGTTTAACAGCATGTGTTAGATTATCTACAGCGGAATATCCCGCGTAATGCGTCGGATCGTAATAAATTTTTTCAAGTTCTGACATTATTGTTTCTTCACCGTACTCCAATTGAGTAAGCGCCTTTTTGGAGGCGAACGCGTTATATTAGGCGTGGAACTCGCCAAAGACTGAGGTCTCGCGTTTACTGAAGATCCGTAGACTGCCTTTAATAACTCTTTATTTCCCACCAGTGCCGTACGTGTATTTAAGCTACGCAGTAATCGGGCGAACTGATCTCTTCCCGTTGCTTTCACGGTTTTTCTTTCACGCACCGCGTCGTTTATCAGTTCGGTTATATCGGAATCTTTCACGACATTGCCGTCTATAATCACGATATCCTTCTCGTCCCAATTTAATCTGTCGCGTACCGCTTTGTCTTGCAAATGACGCATTAGCATACGAGCTTGTGTGCGATAAGTTTTCGGGACTGTTCTTTCGACACTTTTTAACACATGAATATTACGAATTACTTTTTGAGTTTTTTCCTTTACAGTATCTATGTTACTAGTCTGAGGGTGTTTGCCGGAAATTGGCGAAGTTTCGTGAAATAAGATCGTTGAATCGTTGTCGTCGTCGTCGTAGTCATTGACGTCGTCGTTGTCGTCAGCGTTACCCTCGTCTCCTTCTTCAGCTCGCGTATCGTTGCTAGTGGTTTCGTCCGCACTCCGAACGGCTTTTCGCTTGCGCGCTACTCGGATAAGATGAAGATACCGCCGAAGAGCCTCCTTGTACATTTTTCATCTTTCATCCACGTTGCGTGGCCATGACGAATGAAGCACGCGACTCATCTCCGCATTGAGCCGAGACAACGGAGTTCCAGGGGTTCGTACAGAATTATTATCTCCGGCGATGTTTCCTGAACTGTGCGACAGCGAGTTCTCCATTCCGTTGACAGTTGCTGTTGCTGATACGACTGTTGTCGTTGCATTCTCTCGAGATTTTCCGTAGAAATCAAGACCATTTTTTTGGCCCTTTCCATCGTTCTGTGATTTTACCCTCCGATAAAATGAGATAATAAAGCTGATAATATGGGGACGATAATATAGAGCAAAAATCCTCCTCGTTGTAACAATAGCTTTCTTTTAGACTTCCAGTTACCGCGTTTTCTTGCGATATGTCGTAGGGTCGTTTTATATTTCGATAGTCGTTCTTTTTCGCGTCGTTCGAGTAGGACGTTACCGTTGAGAGCATTAAAAACGCATTTGTGTATACAGCGAATAAATTTTTCGTCCGCGGTTCGAAGAAAAGCTGCCCGTTGGTTTTTGTTCAGATGACATACGGCCTCGAGAAGACAGATGTTTCTCTTACCGATCTCTTATCAAACGTCTGGCAAATTTCGCTGCACTATCAGTACAAACGTTACGCTTTTCCTTCATCGCGTGCGTGCGTGCGAGTTACACGACTGACTCGCGGCAACAGCGTTACACGGTTTTTATACGCTTCTGTTGGAAAACGATCTACGCAATACGTATACGTAATGTCGCGTATCGTTAGGAAAGATGCACGTCTGGAATCGATAGCTGTCAGGAGTCGATTGTTTGAAGTCGAACAGCAAATATCCGTGCGGTTTTGACGTGGCGTCGTAGTATGCCTCTTCAACAAATTTCGGGTCGTCGGAATAAACTTGTCGCGCTAAATGTTGAATTTGCGCACGATTGCGAGGATTTTTGAAAACCACGATATAATTAACGTTGAGAGATATGTTGCGTTGTCCGCGTCCCTGATGGAAGAGATTTTGCGAGATAAGAATGACACTGAGATTTTTGTGATGACTGCATTGGTAAAAAGATCTACGATCACATCACTCGACGACGATTCTCTCATAAGATCATCGATTATCACCAGTTTCAGAATAAACGGATCGAGTAATCCTCCGGACGCGGTAATCCCTCGCGAAATTCAATTATATTTTTCTTCCTCGCTGCAACGTTGTTTAGCGTGTTCTCTTCTTTTACACACACGTTGTTTTTTAATTGACGATAAGCCTCTTGCCACTCTGCGTAATAAAATAAAACTCGCTCGAAACACACGTCAGACATGTGCGTCAAACAACGAAGAAAAGTCTTTACAAAGATCGTTTTCCCACAGCCAGTGGGCCCGCAACGATCGACGTCCAAGGATGCTTCCAGCCAGGGCCGGATTAAGGTATTTTGAGGCCCGAGACTATTGACTTCATGGAGGCCCTTTGACGAAAAAGCGGAGGGGGGAGGGATTTTATAGAAAAGATATACAAATTATTTTTTTTCATAAAGTTTTTATACAAATAAATGCTAACAATAAAATAAAAATCTAATAAAAAATCTAATTTTAATTACATTTTGTTTATTTAAAAATGTTTCTTTCGACATTTTTTTTCCGCGAACTCTTTAATAATGTCGTCGAAATCCAAAGTTCTCAACAATTCGGTTTCGATAGCTAATCTCGTCAAAGATGATAGACGGCTATCAAGCATTGTTGATCTATACACATTTTTTATTCTTTTTAAAACTGAAAATGACCTTTCGGCCTCACAATTTGCGACGGGAGTAGTCAAAAATAATCTATATGCAATGCAAACATTTGGGAAAACATCGACCATACCGCTATTAATTATCCAATTCAAAACTTTTAAGGGATTTAATAGATTGTTACTTTTTCCATATTGATTTGAAAAAAAACCTTTAGGTTGTAGTTTTAGCAGCAATATGAATTGTTCCAATTCATGAATTGTTCTTCCAAGTCTTGAGAATAAACTTTTATAAGGTTTTTAGCACTTACTTGCATCTCATCAAGGCTAATAATTAATAGTTTTGTGAGAAAGCCAAACAACCCTGTTATTTGGCTATAAGCTTCGCTCCGTTTCTGTAGTTCACTTACAAGTTTATCGATGATCGCGTAAAACGTTTCGATTCGGAATTCATCAGATTTTTCAAATGTTTCCATTTCTTTCACACCGTCGCATAACTTTTTTGCTTTTCTTCTTTTATCCGCGTCAGAATATTCTTGATTGACAAATTTACTAAGGTCTTTTGATTCACTTTCTAGTTTTGAAAATTTATCTCGCAAATTTTTCACAAATTCGATCAGTGAAAAAAGCATGTTACTAGCTGTGTTCAAATCTATTTCAACTTGTTGAAGAAACTGACTAACGGTATTAAATCGATTGAGAATACGATGCCAAAACACAGCCATAAATACATTTTCAAGTTTGATCATACTGTTTAATAAAGATGTAGCTTCGTGTCGAGTATCCGATTTTTGATCTTTATCTTCCGCTATGGAAGACAAAGCTTTATAAATTCCGTCGAAATTTTCAATCAAATCTTTAGAAGCATCAGCTCTACACGACCATCGGGTAACTGATAAACTTGTCAGTTTTGAGTTATTTTGATTTTCTAGAACATTCCATCTATGCGTTGAAGCGCCAAAAAACGAATACAATCGTTGCAAAAGACCAAAATAATTTTTAGAATGAATGCATTCATCGACGCTACGTTCTCCGACCAAGTTTAAAGAATGAGCAACACAAGGAACGTAGAATGCTAATTTATTTTGTTCTTTTAAACATGCTTGCAGGCCGGAGTATTTGCCAGACATATTACTAGCATTATCATACGTTTGTGCACGACAATCAGCTATATTTATATCATGTTCTTCAAGTAACTGTAATATTTCGGTACTCAATGATTTGCCTTTATGGCTTGTAATTTGTAGGAAACAAAAGAATCGTTCATGAATATGATCATTGAAATAATATCGAAATATCACAGATAGTTGATCTACGTGCGAAATGTCTGGAGTAGAATCGACAATGAGTCCCCAATACTTAGATTCTTTAATCTCATTTTTAATCTGCGTTAGAATCTTTCTAGACATTAATTCAATAAATTCTTCGCAAATAGTTTTTGATAAGTAGGAAACATTTCCTCTACCTTTATTTGCATACATATTTATATGCTGTTTTAAAAAAGGATCAAATTCACCAATCAATTCTAATACGCCTAAATAATTACCATTATTTGATGATCCAATCACTTCATTAGTACCACGAAATGAAAGACCTCTTTCAGATAAAAATCGAATAGCGGCAAGAATTCTTTTTAATACTTCCGTCCAATATTTAATTTCGGATTGCATTTTATTAATCATATCTTTATCGACGTGTGCATCTTTTTGTATAAAATTAATCCAATCTACCGTACATCGATTATGCTCTTTACTATTTTCATGATTGCAAATCGTTTCGTCGGCTTTTTTCCAATTAGAGAATCCATTCTTCACAAACGTGTTGTCATGATCCTTTGAAAACAGCTTACAAACATAGCAAAATACTTTTCCAGTGGATTCAGAAAACATCAACCATTTTCGATTACATCGTTCGCCATTTTTCAATTCTCTTTCAAAATACTTAGGAGAAAAATATCTATTTTGTTTTAAGTACTCTCGTTTTGAAGACTTAAAAGTAGAATTCTTATTCTGGAAAATCGAGTATCCTGCATTTATATATTTTTCACGCTGATTTTCGTTTAATTTTAGTGGCCATAAAGCAGGATCTTTTTGTAACACATCTAAAAGTAAAAATAAAAATACTTTAGACGAAACAAATTTTTAAAAATGAATACTTTAAACAAAACCCGTGTTCCTGCTAAAATGTTGGATACAAAAAGATATAAAACTTATGTTAATCATAATAATGTTTTTCATATCCTATAGGATTAAAGGATTTTTTTCGCAGACTACGTAAATATGTGACATTGAATGAACCATTGATTGTTTGAAAGCATGACGTATATCAATTTTACAAGCTAAAATATGAATCTATTAATCGATATTAGATCACGACAATAACGATGATAAATTATACATGTAATTAAATGTACACTTACAGATTGGTTATATTTTTCCAAGAAAAATAATTTTTTTTAAATATAAAAATATATAATTTTGTTGTTCTGTCTATCCTAAGAATAATTATAAAATTGTGAAAATATACCTGCATTTGTTTCCGTCGTTATGACTGATAAACTTTCAGTTTTATTTGTATGACTAGCTTCAATTGAAACTTCGTTTTCGCTATCATAAACATCATTTTCAATGCGATCTTTATTACTCTGATATGTATCTTCAGTATGCAAGTAAACATTAAGATTTTTTTTATTTGCGATATCTTCGTTTTCAGTCTTACAAGTAGAATAGTTTTCGGTACTTTTCTTTTCATAATCTACACTTTGGGCATGTCTTTGCTCATTTGATTGAGAGTCACTTTGGGCATGTCTTTGCTCATTTGATTGAGAGTTTAATTGATTTGATGAAAAATATTCTGTCAATTTCGGAAGTTTATTTTGAAAATTTTCTCTCTCTTTTCTCAACTTCCTTTTTTGAGCTCCACTCTCAAATCTTCTCGACATTTTGAAATTTTACATATAAAATTGTCACAGCTCACAATTGCTTATTACTCGATTATATTAATAATATTTTGTCATATAAAAGAAATAAAACTCAGAATAATATGCACTGCACACTTCTCGCTTGAGCGAATATATCACTATTAAAACCAAAGAATCTCGTGTGATCTCTTCTCCGGGAATCAAAACGAGCATCAACTGGCACAGCGATACGTGCTAAGACACATATAGCGCTGTTACCAGCGACACGCGCTTTCACGCATAGCGCTATTGCGCTTTTCGTTTGTTGGAACAAACGACGTCTCGCGTAAAAGAGGCAGCGCGTACACTTGGCGCGAGGCACTACCATGCTTTTTGATAATACTGTTTTAAGGTGTCATTTGCTTCTAGTGACCGTTTCATTAAAATTTTATAAAAAGGAAATCTATTAAAGATAATAACGGCTTATTGATAATGAGAAATTTGAAATGCTACAGAGTTAAAAAGTCTGTTTTTTGTAACATAAATTATTTTTAGTAAAAGTAAATATTTTTTATATTATTTAAAAACTGTTTTGTGCAATGAGTATTGTTGTAGTTAATATAATTTAATACATAAAGTGATTATTCTATTTTTACACGTTTATATATTTTCTTTGATAGATTGTTTCATTTTTAACAGAAAATTTATGTTTATGCAATGGATTTCTTAAAATAAAATCTAATACAACACAAGTATGCCCTTCAAGAAAAAAAAATTATAACGAATCTTTTAAAGAATCTCGCATTAGCGTTTAAAAAATATTTTCAGTTAGTTGAAAGATATTTTTGAATAGCTCGAGTGAGGCCCTCTAACAAACGAGGCCCGGGGCTATAGCCCCCCTTAGCCCCCCCCTTAATCCGGGCCTGCTTCCAGCGTACGTGCTTCCATTTCGCGTAATGAGCGGTTTGATTTTCTTACGTGACTTTAAAAAGAAAAATGAAAAGTAAGAATAATAATTTTCGCTTTTTTGAAATAAGTAAATTAAATTTTTTAAGTTAGAGATAATTTCATCAGCGCGGGGGACGGCGACGGCGGCGGCGGCGACACGCTCGTGTCAGCGTACCTCCGCGTATGCTAGCTGAAACAAAGGCACCGCGGCCGACGAAATTAGCTGATTCAGGCCACGGTGCAACGCGCGCGTACATAAGCTTATCCGTGTCGCTGTGTTCGCCTTTACGTGTGCGCATCGCTGCTAACAAACCGATTGACGATGACGCTAAAAAGGATAAAGGTAGGGAAAAATTTTATTTATTTATTTATGAGTAAAACTTTTTTATTTTATACTTAAAATTAAAAATTAAAAATTTTTAATTTTAACTTTTTTTTTATTTTATGACTTAATTAACATTTTTATGTATAAATATAAAATTATTGTAATACAAAAATATTTTAAATTTTACACTGTACACTTTTTACAAAAAACTTATTTACAATATTTTTAGAGTTTTACATAATTTTATATAATTTTTACAAAAGTTTACAAAATATTTTTATTTACACTAATTACATTTTTTTTACATTTTTACAATTTTACAAACTATATTTATTTACACTGTGCATTTTTTTTACAAAATTTACCAAATTTACAAGATTTCTTATACACTAATGAGCGGAAAATTCTCGGATATCATACATTTTAAAACTAAACAGAAAATAGAAGAAGAAAAAGAAAGAAATCATACTTACAGTTAACAAAAACCATACGGGAACGAATAGCGATTATCGATAAATCTGCGTTTTAGCAGTACCAGCGCACAGGTTTTTTTTTCATTACGTGTCACGATGTCGTGAAACACCGAATTGCGGTAAAACGCAGTTTTATCACACCATCCCTTCCCGGCTCTTCTTCTTCTTCCTCTTCTTCTACCTCAGATATTAGATGTCTTATACTGTGAAAGTTCAGGAGCTTTGAATTAGCGTAATTCAATGTTATCCCCTTCACTTTGCAGACCTCGTGGGTGTTTCCTTCCGGCGTACGAACCACATACGCGTAAAATTTCGGCCCTCTCGACACGAACGACTCGATATAGCTACCGCTGCCATAGCAATCGAGTTCATCCGTCATGTCACCTAAAAAGTTACCCGTATGTGGTTCGTACTCGTTCGGAGCACCAGAGCTTAAATAAATGCACGAGTCTGTATCACAGTATCAGACTCTGTTCCTAATTTTTCTAAATAGCTATACAATATTAACCTCGCCTGTGCCGTCGTATAGGCAGCGATAACAACGTTAGTTATCGGCGAGGCTACGACCGCTTCCTCGCGTAGACGCCACGAAACGTACATTATCTCGTCGTTGACGGGTAATATACCGGTTATTTCGTGCTCGGGACTCGTGAGCAAAGTCACGAAATGCTGGAATGTTTTTACAATCTCGGTTTTAGGCAGATTGTCTCGTTGGCCGAATTTCCCCCAGAAAGAATTTAAGCAAAGTTTAGCAACCAATCGAAGACCAGGATTTCGAGCGATGTTATTTTTTTCGAGAACGATACCCTCGGTTTTTTCATACTCCCTCAGGTATCGTTCCTTAGCCACGTCGTCGTCCTGGCATTCGCTCGGCCACCCGCTCGCTTCTTACTTTAATTGTAAAAAACAATTTATATATTCGGTAAACAAGCCACCCTGCCGGTTACCAGGATCGTATTTCGTGACTTTGTATTGTCAAATTTCGCTCACCTCCGTCACGAAATAACCCTTCTCGACATCCTTGCGCAATTCGCAGGATACCCATGTACCCACGAATTCACGATCGGAGGAAGAATCGTGAGTACAGTGCGTTTTCGAAAAGGTTTCGCAGCAGCTGCAACGGCATAGTCGGAATATTAATTTACCGTTAACGCGGAACGGGAGCACCGGATGATAAAGATTGCGCGGTGGGAGTACTTTACAGCGGACAAGATCCTCTACATTGTCGAAATTAAAATTCGGTGCTGTCCCGATTAATCTGTCACATTCTTTTCCGATATGAATATCGGGATGACCAATCGAGAAAGCACCGGTTTTTAATACGAAAAGGTACAAAGAACATACGTCAACGTAACGCATTTTTTCTGTACCCTTAACTTCGTAAAGGGTCGCGATGTTCTCCGTACGTCCGCCGTAAAACGCGTCGCGTGGATTGAAAAGTGCGTGTTTCAATATAGCGTGATTTTCTAAAAATGCGTTAATTTCCGGATTTTCTCGCACCTCTCGATCAAAGTCGCACCCCCACTTTTTGGTTACACGGTACCCTAACCTTTGAAGACGCCACGTCCTCGCGAGAGTACATTCGTAACGCGTATCGATGGTGTCTTCGGGATTCGTGGATAAAAGCGGACGATCGCGATTAACGCGTAAGCAAGTTGGACATCCGTGCCAAAAACAGCCGTGAAACTGTAATACGTAAGGTCGCGTCTCATTAGCAGTCACTGTTTCGTAATACTCGTCAACTTTCGCGCTTGCAATTTGTTGTTCCCGTCCTCGTCCCGCGTGAATAATCTGATGTCCTAATCCGCGTTCCATCCATACGAGCTATCTCAGAGCTTTCTGCGATGACTTGACCGCGTTCCTGTATCTCTTCGTCGGAATCACGCCTATTTCACCCTCGTGTAAAAAGTTTTTGCGAAAAACTTTCATACACGTGGATGCGATAGTCGTGCATTCCTCGAAGGGACACACGTCGCCACGTTCTAAAAAGATTTTACGAAATTCCATGCAGTCGCGACGGAGAATGATTACGTCGTTATGGCAGTAGCGAACAATTTCGCGTTGGAAATCAAAGATGTAACCTTCGTTAGTCATCTTTGAGTGCCAAGCTAAAAATTGTTCGCGTTCTTCCGGTTTCATTTGGTCGGGACAAAAATATCGAATGTCGGGTAACGGTCCGACATATGTCTGGTTTTCGACTCTATTAAAAAGGTGTGGAAATATGTCTTTATCCGACGTATCCCTCAACCCGAAAGCCTTGGGTAAATCGGATAAGCGCATGGGCATGCAATTTACACTGTCTATAAATTTAATATGCCCAAGTGTTATTTTTGTCCCGTTCAAAATCAACTCGGGTTTTTCAGTCATTTCAGTTTTTTCTATTATGTGCTTTAATATACACTGCGCGTCGAATGCTTTCGCGTTATGCGCGATACAGATGATCCTTTTGAAACATTTTGTCGGGCGTGTTACGAAATCGACAAATTGTTTCACAGGATCATCCCGAAACACAAATTCACGTATCCCGCACCAACGACATCGCGCCGCATCTTCCTCTACCGCGGAGCATGCTTCGCAGACTTGGTGAGCGATGCAAAGAGTTGGTACATGAAGGTGTTTTCACTAGCTTCAAGCACCTCGTCTTGTCGCGTTTTGAAATCATAAAACACAAACGCGACGCGACCTTTGACCCGATTGTTCGGGCGTTCGACATTATTCTTATTACATGTATCTTTCAGTCGTTCATCCGTACTCGTCCTCTCCTCAGGATTTTCGATTACGGATTTGCGGCGAAGAGGATGCATGTAACAACGATGGTTTGTCGACTGCAGCGAATAACACGTCTTACAATATGTCTCGTCGCATTTGTGCTCAGATCCCGATTTTACAAATCGCCCGTATCCGTCGCAAATCTTAACGGAATCACAGCCGGAGGCGCACGATTTACCGTCATACGAGCTGCTTTTGCGATAACGATTGTAGCAGCTTTCTCAGAAAAAACTGCGTTTACATTTTCCACATCTGACGAGCGCCGCATCGAGATTTTCGCAATGCGTCGCTGCGTAGCACCGTGGACGTTTTTTCGCGCAACGGTGCCCGAAGGTTATCCGGACGATAACCTACGTTACACGCGACGCAATACCCTCCGCGCGAACGGACTGCAGCTTTCAAGCACAATATCCAGTTATAGTGACGCGAACGCTCGTAGTACATAATGTTAAGGCGAAACGAGGGTTCGCGTCCTAATTTGCCGAGTATCGTGGTGCCGTCGTACAACAGTTTCTCGCCACGTCTGAAAGTACTGAAATTATATATTACGATCGCAATATTTTCAGTAGCGAAAAACCATTGGAAGCGATCAATCTCAGGAATTCCGCATCCCTCTTCAGGGATTAAGACACCGGCGTTACGTGTTAATTCCATCGCTAATTCTCGCTGTAACGCCGATGTCCTACATCTTACGGAATTCCACAGTCTATGTAAATCTCCCTCGCGCACATTTCCCCGCTGGCAATGTATTCGTGATAGCACCAAAGCGCGAGGGAGACACAGATTATCGATGTTATTAATTTGGAGAATTGATCGATTCGCGACGTTTTCGCGCGTCAATTTATTCGATGAGCGTCCCCGACCTACCGGGACCGCGACACTAAAGACGCTCACCGAAAAATTTTGCGCCACGTCCATTCCGCCGGCACTTTGCGCTACCGAATTCACGAGGCGCCATATGTCCTCGGGAGTTAAGTCACGCGCCGGTCGGAATAATAAGTCGGCCAGTCCATGAGTTAGCTCCGCCGAATAAAATGTTAGACCGACGTAATCGGTCGGAGCACTCGAGCGTATAACGTACGCGTGTACCTCGCGGAACGCGTTTCCTATCTATCGCAACGTGTTCGCGCCGTCAGGAATCGGTTGTTTTAAAGACGCTTCCCTCTCAAGCGTCCTAAAATTCCTAAACCGCCGAGAATTTTCCGCTCTTAGCTCTATATACTTAAATTCCGGTTAGCGATGTTGCTGCTGCTGCCGATGTTGTAGTTGTTGTTGCGACGGCTGCACGAGGATATCATCGGAATTTTCATCCATCTCTTCCTCTGCTTCATTAGCACTTAGAGTAGCCTCATCTTCGTCGACAGTTCGCACAACACCGCCGCCAGTTTGAACTGAATAATAAAATATTGTATATTTTTTTATATTAATTTATTTCTTTTAATTTCAAAAACTTTTTACTGCTACGCCAAGGAAATATCATACGAAGGTAACGCACCTGTAAGTAAGGTAGCGTACCTGTTTTAGCTTTGTCTTATTTTATTTTATTTTTTCACTGGAACCTCAACGTTAGACGAAATACGTTAAAGTAACTAATCTAGTTTACTCACTTGACTTAGACAGTTAACGTAAACGATGAGATAATTCAGACGTGTGATTAATTAAATTGTTAATTTTTTAACATATTATTCTGTGCTCGTGTAAGAATTAAGTGAAAAATTACACACTCTATTCTATTTATTTTAATACAAAAAAGAATAAGTTTATTATATATAATTTTTCAGTGACGAACAAGAAGGAATACGACAAAAATTTTAAAAACGGTTAATTAACCAGCACTTCGTCGAGATTTAATTAAAAATTTTTATTCAAGTAATAAATCCGCGTAATAAAATTTATATAAAATTTCCTCAAGTTAAATTTAATTGATTAATAACTTAAAAGTTTATTTTTTTTTAATTCAAAGTAGAGACTAATAAAATAATTTCAAATAAATGCGCAGCAATTACATGTAGATGAATATGGTAATAATAATTTTAAAATTCATTTTGTTTTTATTTTATGATCTGTACAGAATTTTTTTAAATTTTTGTATTGTTATTACTATCACTGTTACTTCTAAAATTGAGAGCTAGAGAAAACCTTAAAAATATTAACCGGAGTAGATCCCTAAACAAAATAGTATCCTAGGGTTCTAGTTGTTTTTTTTACGCTCTATTCCTATGCCCCCCAAAAAATTCCCGTAGTTGGGTGTAAGTAATTTCTAACAAAAAATAATTAAAATTGTATTAAAATTATAATTAAAATTATATTTAAAAATATATTTTATAATAATATGTAATATTTAAAAATAATATATTATACTGTTATATTACCTGAAGGCATTACAGCGGCGTCTCCTCTCTCCTCCTCCTCCTCCTCCTCCTTCTCTCTCTCTCTCTTGCGTTCCTTCCTCCTCTTCAATCGTGCTTTCTCTCTCGTCCTCCCTTTCATGTTCGCTTTCTTCTTCTTCTTCAATGGAGGAGACGTTCATAATCTCGATTTCTCCTACTAACAAATAGCATATTATTTTTACCTGAAATGTAACGAATTGTGAAAAATCTCATTATAAAAACTTGCTCTGAGAAAATAACGCTTTCGAGTCAAATGTGCTTGGTAGCACTATCTCCTCCTCCCCCATCTCTTCATTTCTTTCCGCATTACTCTCTTCTTCTTCTTCTCTCTCTTCCCCTTCTTCGTTTTCTTCTTCCTCCGACTCTTCATTTTCCTCCTCCTCTGACTCCTCATCCACATGCTCCTCCTCCTCTTCCTCCGACTCCTCATCATCATTCTCGTTATCTTCTTCCTCCTCTTCCTCTTGCTGTTCCTCCTGCTCCTCCTCCTCTTCATCTTCTTCGCCATCTTCATCTTCCACTTCTTTTTCTTCTTCTTCCATCTCCCGTTCATTATCCCTCTCTTCAAAATTTCTTTCCATCACCCTTTCCTCCCACTCTGCTAACGCTCTGTCCATCGAATCCTCTTCCATCAAACCGTTTTCTCTTCAAAATTTCTTTCCATCACCCCTTCCTCCCACTCTGCTAACACTCTGTCCATTGTATCCTCTTCCATCCAACCGTTTTCTCTTTCTTCTTGGCGTACTGAAAAATAACATTATTTTATTATTATTATTTTTACGAATTAATCTGAATTAAGTAGAAAACTTAAAAAAAAAAAAAAACTTACCCGGTGTAAATAACGCCACTGAATCGAACGAGCTCGGCACAACATCGGACCTGTTCTGCGTGTCGTCATCTAAAATTATAATTTATTTATTATTAAACAGCATGGTAATAATAATTAACTTTCGAGTAATATCTTGTATTTAAAAATTAATAATTACCAGACACTAAATCCACAATGGGAATGACGCGAGGTGGTGGTGGTGGTGGTGCTGCTACTGCTGGTGCTACGATAACAACAGGGGCTTCTCCGATTCGACGTCTCCCTAAAAAATTAAAACTTTCAATATAAACTAAACTTCTAACTAAATTTTTAAGAAATTAATTTTATTTCCAACTTACGCGCAGGTACAGCCTCCTCAGCCACCTCTGCCGCATGCCGCCGCCTCAAGCTTAGTCGACCGTACTGCGTACGATAAGGGTTCACTCGCACTACTGGTCTCTCACCTACAAAAATACTCGTAATTAAAATATAAAATACTAACTTTTTCTTGACAACTTTATTAGATATTTTATATTTTTTCTTACCTGACACTCCTCTATTCTGATTTTCTGGCACCCCGTCTCAACGTCGTAGGAATTGCGCGGTGCCCCACTCACGTCGTTTTCGTAATATCACTTATCCGCGTAACGCGCTTCGACGATACGAGATATAATGTCTACTAGCCGAACGTTTCCCTCGAAATATCCCATTTTGCACAACAAGCACAGCATCGTGCTGAAACATTCCTTTTCCGCGAAACGCTCGAATAATGAATAATTAATCTCATCGTCGCGAGACAAATTCTTAAAATAATCGCGCTTTTTAATATTTTTGCTCTGATTACATACGATTATAAAAAATCTCGCTATTATCGCGCGCGGATCCATTTTCTTGTTCATAAACTATTTTTTCTCGCACACACAACAAACTCGTACAAGTGACTTAAAGAATAAGCCAACTCACTCGAAAGCACAAGAACTAACACTTGTACGCGTCAGAACACGAAATTTATACCCTGTAAGCCCAGAAGATTTTCTTAGGCAGAAAATATTAGGAATGGGCGTGATTTTCTACTTACCCTATTGGTAAACTGGTTTTCCACTTTTCTTCGTGTGCCTGAATCTTCTCGAAAAATTCGTTATTTTTCTCATAAGAGAGAATTCTCGCAAAAATTAGTTATATTTCCATAGTATAACATTTATATATATATATATATTTTTTAATAAATCCAAATGTGTAATATATTTTCTATAATTTTTGTTTCAGAAGTAACTTACTTAGCTGAAAGATAGAATCATACACAAACTAGTTATCTGTAGCATGTAATTCACCTTCTAAATTTTTTTACTTTTTACTTAAATTTTTAACCAAGTGTGCTGTTACGTCCAGCCTTAAGAAATTTAATCTGTTTCGGATACGCAGGTAAGGCAAGGAAGAACGCAACAAACTTATAGAATTCCCGTAGGCACACAATAAGAAAGGGTAGGTGCCTTGGGTCGAACGCACTTTTTACAACGCAGAACATGGGTCAGCGTGCCCTTTCAAGCCCGTTATAACCCTGTTTCTGTGTCATGCGCTCGTGGTCCAAGTTTTGAGTCAGTGAATTGAATCACTTTAACTCGGGACTGGACCTGCTGCAATCTTTGATCGGGGATTGGAGATCCGGGAGTGGTTTTTGAAATTAAATAATTAACAAAAATTATTTAAAAAACTACATATAAAGAATTTATTTTAACGTTTTAGTACATTAGAATTAGCGCTGAAGTCATGTTTTATAAAAAATACTATTAATACTGCCGGTATAATATTGGGTAAATTTGCATGGATACAATAATAATTTTAATGCTGGTTAACATAATGATAAATAAGAAATTTAATATAAAAAAATGAAAAAGGTGACAGAATAATAATTCGAATGAATAGGGCAACATACATAATAATAATAGTTTATAAATCGGCTAAAATAATTCAAAAGATCGGCTAACATAATCACAGATAATCGAAGATTAGATATTGTAATAATAATTTAAAAGATCGGCTAAGATAGTTAGAATAATCTAAAATTTAGATTATTATAATTACAAAATAATTATTAAGATCGGCTAAAAAGCTAATACAATTATTTTTTCTTTTCTAAATCGGGAGGAGATTTGTATGTCAATGTAACTCTTCTACTGTGGCGTATGAAGGGGGAAAGAAGTTATAGAAAAAGTCGGCGGGGATAGCAAAAGGATCGAAATAGTAAGGTGTAAATACCAAAATAGGATCGTTAGGAGCGAGGGCAGGTAGTATGTCTAGAAGGACTTCCGGATCAATCGCTTCCGGATTAATTGTAAAGTCTCGGAAATGGTGGAGAAAAGGATCTAATTTGAGAGAGAACTGCTCTAAAATTTCTAATAAGGAGGTTTGGGTGCCGTCATAATAGTAATATCTTGGACGGGGAGGTAGGAGGGGGAATTCGGCCAAAAACTCAAGGGATGGGGTAGGTGAAGATGGCGGAGGAACCTCTTCTGGTTCGGGAGAACTGATAGAGGAATAGTGAAGTGAGGGAGGAGGAGGTGAAGAAAATTGTTTATTGCTAGAATCCGAGACCGTGGCGAAATTATGAGTGTTGTGGGCGCTATCTTCGGATATTTGGACGATGACCTCTCTGAATCCGCGCACAGGAACTGCCGGTCGGACTCTCGAGCAACAGGCTCTGAATCCGCGCATCGGAACGCTCGGTCGGACTCTCGAATGACCGTCTCTGAATCCGCGCACCGGATCGACCGGTCGGACTCTCGAAGGGCAGGGTCGAAGTCCGCGTTTCCCGTCGAAGGTGAACAGCCCTCTGAACGCGAAGTGAGCGTGGTAGGGTCCGGATAAGCGCGAGCCCGCCTGATCGCTCGTCTCCGTTTTCTTTTTAGATTCGACCGATTACGATGGTAGAAACTATTGTCCACTACAATTTTAAGTTTGATTTTATATAACGAAAATCGGGATCCGGTAAAAATTTATGTCTAGAGACTTACTACTTGTCGGGATGTTTCCTCTGGAGGGAGCGTAATCCGGAGTGCCGGTCTCTGGGTACTCGGACGGTTCTCGATTGGCCGGAACAAGTCGGTCCGTCAGGACTCTAGACTGGTGGAACTGGAGAGTGATAATCCACGGAAGTACACCAGTGCACTCACTTGCGGTTCGCTTTTTTGTGTTCGACACTTTAATGTTTGTCCCGACACGCACTCGAGCAATCGTGAAAAATCGTGAACTCGGAAAATTTTTGGATTCGTACTCGGTCAAGAATAAAAAGCGGAAAAGCTGCTCGCGGTCTTTGGGATCGCGATTTTATACTCAATTTTCCGAAGGGAAGGTTGAGATGTAGGCGGTGTCATTCTTGGATTGGTGGGCCTTTTCAAAACCACCAAATTTGGAGCTTGTCTATTGGGAACTCGCAAAATTATTATTTTGTAGAGATGATCAGCTATTGGTCCATCTCTTTTCGTCTCCGTCCGATTTGATTTTGGTTTTGAGTATAGGAGGGAGATGTTTATAATTTTTCGCTCCTTTTATCTTTAGGTCACTCAAACAAACAAGCAAGCAAAAAAAAGGGTCTTTATGTCTTCCTGTAGAATTTTAGTGAGAAATATACTCTTATTGATTGAGCGCGGACAGCGTTTTTGCTGTGAATAATAAATTTTATAGTTCCGGAAATTCTTTGTCTGATATATTTCAAATATTTTCCTTTTCAAGTTTCGATATTTCCCTTTTTTTTTTGTCTTTACTTAGGTACCGATCTAAGGCATTGTTCAGCACGGTCCGGTAATAAAAATAGTTGTTACGATATTTCTTATTCTAAATTCAACATTCCTTTAGACTTTAAAAAAAATTGAATCATATCTGACGGTCGTTTTTAGAAATTATTTATTGGTGAAAACTAGAGTCGTTTGATTGCTGTACTTTTGATTTATTTATTTGTTGTTCTTTAGAAATAAAATTTTAAATTATCGCTATATCTCACAAACTTGTGACAATAGAGCGATCCTATGCAAACATTCTTGTTTGCAACAAAACTATTTTCAACCGTCAGAATATAATTTCTCTTATTTATCTATTTTTCTTAGAAGGGTCAGCGATAGGGAAAAACGTTAAGTCCGCTGGACGTAACACCCCCCGCCTTAGACAAATATTGGGGACGTAAGAACGCGACATTTGCAGATATTACGAATTTGAATAATTTTTACCTCTCGCTGACCTTATATAAAATTCTTAATTTAACAGGAATATTCATACTTCTATAATTACGCGCTTACGCTTATTTCCGCGTGCATTAATAAGGTAATCGTGTCTAGAGGCTTCTTCCATTTTATAATATATAAATATATATATACTTTATTTTTATGATTAGCGAGAGTGAAGTATCATTGGAATCACGTAGGTGTCGATTGCATTTTTTCCTTTTTGCTCTTCTCTTTCCCCCTTTTTGTTGGCTGGTCCCCTTGACTACTTTCTTTTTATTCGAGGCATGATCTATTAACTGTCCTCGCTGCCTTTTCGTGTGTTTGACACGTTGGTATGTGGTAAACGCAATCTATGCGTAAACTTATACCTTTTGAATGCAACATGCTTTGTCGCAAATAAGAACAGGAAAACCTTCCTTTATGGTTGTCAAAAACCCAGGTACTGGCTTATTTGTCCTGTTTATATCTTACATAAGACTAACGGGATGAGTAAGGTTTTTGTATATGTATGAGCACCAAGTCCCTGCTTCAGTGAAGCTATTATCTGCTGGGAGAAGAACACATTTTTTTTTTGTTAGAATCATTTCCGTAAGCTAGACACCTAGGTGACTTACTTATTTCAATGCAAGGGTTACAAAAATGGTTACTCCTTTTGTGTATTATGTAAAAGAAAAGAAGGCAGGAAAAGGCCTCGTAAAACACGTAGAAAGGAATTTACATTTGTTGAAGCTGTCACGATTGTTTTTTTTACCGTCTCGATTTTTATCGTGGTAGGGTATAACTAATTACATTTCTTATAAAAAAAAATTTTTTTTTTAATTTTTAATTTTATTACTTAGAGTATTACAGTATAGCCTAGGTTGACGATATAAATCGCACATTGTTTACAAATATTTTTCTTATTTGTTATTTTAGATTTCTAACTATTATCTAAAGAATTATATTGATGTATAGACGAAAATTTGTATAAACAAAAAGTTTTTCGCAAGCATAGTTGTTATTTTAATTATTAACACAAGATTATGCAGTAATATGATTGACAGTTTATGAATCATAAAAATAATCTTAATTATGGCTAACGTTGCATGATTTCGAAATTTGTCTCTAATTATTATTACATTACTTTAATTACTAACGCAAGATCAAGAAATTTTTTTTTATTTCTTTTTTTTTTATTAAGAAAATTTAACTATAGCTTATACTAACGTCTCGCACGCATTTTAAAACTTGTTTAATTATATATGTATATATATATATATATATATATATATAATATTTGTTATTATATAAAAAAAAAATGGGAGGAAAATTGCTGAGTTTGGGCTATTTTGAGTGATTCCTGGAGTCGAATTGCAATATTAATTGAATTATAGTTGTATTAAAGGTGAAATGAAAAATTATGTGACTGTATATAAAACTTCTTTTCTTTAGCCTCTCTCTATTGCTGCCCAATCTCGGAATTGTCGCTCGTCGCATGAATTGCTTGAAGACTAATACATGTGTGTTTTTTTTTATTATTACATTATACCAGGATTTCCTGATGCAATGATCTCATCGGCGTGCTGAGCACAGCCGAGCTGAATGAGCATTCGCTTGATGCTGGTTTTCTCATTTTTCGTCTCCCGCTTTAGATCTAGGGAGATGACCGCTGCGTCCTCTCCAACGGGTTGGAGGATTCTCATCCATCCTTCCCGTTTCTCCATTATCAATCTGCTCAATTCGCGGGCCTTCCGGGACCATCTGGTCGCTGCCCCTACAGGCTCTACATGCGACAGAGCGCAAGGGATGGCTTGCCATCGCTTCTCCCGGAATCGCTCCTCCAGGGTATACAGGTCGGCGATACGCCGGCGGACGACGCGTCCTTAATCTCGGAGGGCGACAGTCGTGATATCTCCCTCCTCGATTTTTGTGATCACCCCTCTTTGCCATCTTTTTCCCTCTTGGACGGCAACGGGCGTTCCTATGAACGCACGATGCGGCCAAAGTCGCAAAAATCGTCCCTTCCTTGTCATCCGGCCAGTGAGGTCATTGATTAGTTCCTCCAGGTCTTCTCTTGCGTGCTCTATGTGCACCCAAAAGAGCGTGGGGGAATCCACCTTGAATACCCTTATTTTTAGTGAGCCTCGGGTGAGGCAGTTAGTCGATGGCCCTGATTTCTGTTTCCATCTCTAAAAAAAATTTTGAAATGATGTATATGTATTTTATATATGTATTTTTTATTGTGCTATTGAGGCGAAAGAAAAGGATCGGAGCCTTTAAGAAATAAAGTCTACATGTCGTAGCATGTAAAAATGGTAGGATACTTACACGTCGCAGCGTGTGATTGAATATTTTATTAGATTATGAATTAAATCATTATGTTGTAACTATAGAATTTATAATTTTGCAGGGTTTATTTATTTATTTATTTATGGATTATTGTTATTATCGCGGTTGTTTTACTATTATTTTATTTGTTATTTTAATTTTTTAATCTTTTAATTCGAGCGTATATGCTGCTGTTTCTTTCGTGGGGAGGAGTGGATAAATGTGTTTCCTTTTCCTTTCAGTTTTTGCCTGATTTTGCTGGTTGTTATCCTTTTCTTCGAACGCCGGGGCAGAGGGTTCATTGTTCTTTTGTCCTTTCTTACCCAAAAGTAATAAAAGATGGGTTAAGGAGTCCCATACTGCTCCAAGCAGGTATATGGACCATCCGTACACACTGTGTAGAGCGTAACCGTGTACGAGTGTGTCTAAGAGTAGTTTGAATGCTGTTATAAACAGGTAAATTCCCATTATTCCGACGCTGATATTTCCAAAGATTAAAAATTTTCCCCAGATTTTATTCCAGGCTGATGCTGCAACTTTCTCGATAGATGCTTCGTCGAGAAGGTTGGAGATAGATCCGCCGTATAATTGCGTTGGTTGTCCCATCACTCCTCTTGCTACTGTGTTGAGTAATGCGGGTCGTTCGGCAGGAAACATTATGTGATCTTTTAGGTTTTCTAAATTTTTTTGCGAATATATGCCATCTGTTGCAAGGGCTCCTGGACTTATATATTTCCAGGTAGGTCTCATTAATGGTTTCATGATGGTAGGTGGCAAGGTTTCTACCGGTTTTGGCGTGAGCTTGTACTCCCCCCCAGGGAACATTGGAGAATGGGAAGAAGCTTCTCCCAGGTGGAACATTTGTGGTGCAAATGAATTACAATCAGTTTGTGTACCTTGCCGAAGCAATATGTGCGTTTGCGGAGTTAGGAAATGTGATTGATTTTTCCATATTACGGGTAATTGTTCGTAACAATTAAATGTTTCTGCTAATTTTACTTCGACAGGGACGCATTTTATTATGTGGATTACTTCTCCTGTCTGTAAAGCCATATATCCAGGTCTCTTCATAAAATGAAAGGCAAAAATATCCAGTGACCGGGCGGCTATGGATAACGCATTCTGCATCATTCGTCGTTCGAGATTGCATTGTTGTAGTAAAATATTTCTATATAATTCATTTACTTGAGTGTGGATGTTTTTCCACATAAACAAATTTTGAATTCATATAAATAAATATGTCCAAGTTAACTAGACGGCCGTGTTTGTTGAAAATTTCTGCTGCGGGGGTAGTTTCAAAAATCATTAATTTCGGATGCTCCGTTCGAATCAGCGTATACATCCCACACACCTTGTATTCGCTTGCACTAGTTAAGGAAAAAACAGTTTCCTGTGCGTTTATTGAGTAGATGGTTCGAGGTGGAGTGCTTACGTTGTCGATTATTTTATCTCCATATCCTTCGTATAGAACACTATAGTCAGATTTGCAAGAGTTATCCGGGGCGGGATTCCAATATGTGTTACACCCTTCTATATCAAGGCAGTGTCCAGAGTTAAGTTCGCAGGTCGTTCATGATCTGAGCTGAACGCGATTAGTATTTAATCGAACGTTAGCAGAATAATCCTGTAGTGTAATTTTAACGGTGGCTGGCACGATAACGCTCGGCCACGTCCCGTAAAGGTCTGAGTAAGCACCCTCGTAACATGTTCCGTCGCTATCAATATATCCCGCTAATGTCAGAGGACGGGATGTGGTTCGGTTGGATTTTAATCCGGCGATACGGATTCCTTCGGAAGAAACCGTTGAAGATGCTGCAGATTCTTTACCGGTAACGAAGAAACGAAGACACTACTCCGTTGCAATAGTGATGCAGAAAACTACGTTCCAGGGATTGCTGAATGTGATCAAATGTGTCGACGCACATTTAGAACATTTAAAATTGTTGAGTGAAAGCGTCAATGTGTGTGCGCAACGCTTAATTCAAGAAATTGAACTTAACCTACACTAAGTTATGTAGATTGCGAAATTATAAAACTAACAATAAAAGGTAATCAGGAGGATATTGAACGCAATGTACGTACTCAAATTAACGATTTAACTTTCCTCGGCGTATATTTTAATATAATATTTTTGGAACTGATTACACTGCGTTGTAACGAAATTACCAATATAATATTGTCAAAACGTAGAGCATAATTTTTTGTATAATTTTGGTCAGTCACAACGTATTTTTGTACGAAAAGTTTGCGTATTAAAATAAAACTATTTTTTTACTCGTAACTCAGCATATTTCTTCTCAGCTTAGTTCCTTCCATAATGCATAGTTTTTGATTTTTATAAAACTCTAAACATACAAGTTCCTGTTTGTGTCTAAAGTATCTCTACATAATAGCAAAAGAATTTTCTTTCAAAAGTTAATCCTGATAAATTTCTTTTACTTCCTTCATAATACGTAGTTTTTGATTTTTTAAGACTCGAAATATACAAGCTCCTGTTTGTGCCTAAAGTATCTCTACATAATAGCAAAAAGAATTCTTTTACAAAAGTTAAACTTTCTTATATTTCTTTGTTCGGCTTTTATAATAAAAAGTGCTTGATTTTTATAACTCATGAAAATCACTCGCTCCTGTTTGTTCCTTAAGTATCTCTACATAATAGCGAAAGATTTCTCTATTTTACAAAAGCACCTTTGTTCTGTAAGTCTGTTAACCTGTTACAAAACATACACCTGTCGGAAACGCAACCTCCAGCCGAGCAAGACTCCCGGATCTAAGATCTGACTTCCATCATTTGTCACTTCTGACATTTTTCCGAGAGACCGCTAGTCTCGAAATTTCAAAATCCAGTAGTATACTCAGGGTAACCAATCAAGGCTCGGGGCAGCCATGAAGTGCCAATCAAGACTCGGGGCAGCCATGGGATGCCAATCATAGCCCTCCGTTCAAATTCGTGACGTCACAGCGTCTAGTTTTCTCCACCAGGCCCAGACGGGTAAAAGCGGGGTTAGGTTTGACACCAGTCGAAGGAGAAGTGGGGGTTAGGTTTGACACACCAGACGGAGGAGGAGTGGGGTTTGTTTTGACGCCCCACGGCTTCCCCTATACTACTTATCAGTCTCATAACATATTTTTTTATTTAATGATAATCCACAATTGGTTCGTTTCAATTGGTTTGTACAATTGGTTTGTACAATTGGTTTGTACAATTTGTACTTGTTCTTCTGTATTATGTACTTTCTTTTTCATTATTTTTAAATACATTGTCGTGTACTTCTATTTCTGTTTTATTATTTTCAAATACATTGTCGTGTACTTCTATTTCTTTTTCATAATTTTTAAATAGAATGCCTTCAATCTGAAGATCTATATTTGTGTCTAACTGAAAAAAATGTATTGTAATATAAAGTGCAATATCAATTTTAAATTTTTTAATCAAATTTCAATAATTTCAAATTTTACAGTATAAAATACAATATCTCTTACTTTTATCTTTACTGTTTAGTTTTATCTTTAAAGAAATTTTACCTTTTGTATATAAGTAAAAATTTTTATTTTCTTTCCAATAGACGTTACTAAAGATTCAAGCTCTGATTTTGTGAGAAGCTTAAAAGCTTCATAATTAATATCATTTTCTAAAAAAATCGAAAATTACATGTATATAAAAATATAAACGCAACCTTATTCATCAAATAATAATATTATTCTTAATAATATATTTAATTCAATATAAGAGAAAATACAAATGTTTCACTGCATGAAAGAAAACTTTTAGCTTACAAGAAAGATAAATGGAAGTACACAGAAAAAAGGATATTTATATTCTGAGAATATCTTTATTTTTGAAATATCAAATACTAAAATGAAATCACATCAGCGTTAGGCCCCTTTCACAATGCCAGGTTACAAAAACAGGTAATAAAAACAGAAAACAATGAAAGAGAGAAAAAAATCTTCTCTTTCTCTATTTCCTGTCCCTATTGCCTGGTATCGTGCAAGAGCCCTTAGATGAATATAAGTACGTTTGATCCATCTTTCAGACAGGTTAGGACAGGTTAGGATAGGTTATGAGATGTGACTAAAGACCATTGCATGTACATTGACCGGCACAAATGCCTAGACATGTCAATATCTTGAAATATCTCGATATTTTTCTCTTTTCACATGTTCTACCTTGGAAAAAAAAGATATCGAGATATCTTAAGATATATTAACACGTCCAGGTATTTGAGCTGGTAAGTATACATAACCATTATTGTAAGAAATTGAGTCATGCAATTAGTCAAAATCTTACGTTTGTGATTAGGAAAATGTACAGAAAAGAATTATCTTCAAAAAGAGGGATTATGCTCTCGCACTTAAGTGCGATTAATATTTCACGAACACGTGAATTTGCCATTTTGCAAGTACTACAGCGCAGCAGTGGTCGCGCATGGATGTTACCAAGTGGAAATCGGCCTATACAATTTGATTTAAGCAACAGACACAATTGTTTAGGATACAATAAGATAAATGCGTTTGCAACTGCAACTATAAAATTTAGTTAAAGCAAACAAGTTCGTGCAATCAAAAAATTTGATTACTATAGCATTGTACTTATTTATGATAACATAAGTTTTTGTCTGTACAAATTACAACACTTTGAGTATCAAAGTGTGTGGGAACTTGAGATTCGCACACGGGAGCCTTCAGTTCGTATGAGTGTGAGGGAATTATTTATAAATAATAGGAGGGTGTCTTAAAAAATTAAAATAGAAAGGAGTAGATGAGTAACGCAAAAACAAAAGAAAGAAATTGTAATTGTGCGACTTACTCATTACTGGTTCTCGAACAAATCTGTCGGAGTCAAAGGAATTTCTTAACCGGATGGAACGGCACTAAAGTTTACTCGCGCACTGATTCTACATGATTATTTTTTTTAACTACTTTTCTTGTTACCGATTACTAACTAACTCGCTACTAACTCAACTGACAAGTGACTATTAACTAACTATTAACTAACTCGTTCTCTTCAAGATTTGGTATCAAGAGACACGGTAGTGGCTCGCACCAAGTGAACGCGCAGCACGAGACTGACCGTGTTCTTTACGCGAGTACGCGACTTGCGAGCATCCGAGATTATCGGATCTCAGAAACGGCTAAACCGATCGAGTTTTTACTAGGCTCAATCGAAAGCTTGGGTTTGATTTATATGAGGAAACTGTTTTTAGTTTTCCTCTACGTGTCCTATGAATGGAGATATTGCGACGCAAATTCGAAATGTCGAAATTTTTATCAAGATTTTTTAAGATACGTCGTCATCGTCGACCTTGTAGGTATCTAAGGGGAGCTGACGTAAGGGGAAAGAAACGTCCATTTCGCTTATCTGCTACCATGTGGTGTTCGTATCGCTCATAGTCTGTTCTTTTCAATTAACACTGCTGTCCTGATTGGCTCACATGGTGGTGACATTAACCAATGAGGATACCTAAGGGTTAAGACGGGTGTACAGTTATTGGATAAACACATAATGTATACACATATAACACATAACGCATTAGAGAATTAACCAATCAAAAGCCCTTATTTTTATTTTGAGGAGGAAAAGGCATGTCTGTGGATGCGATCCACTTGACGCTACAAATGCTTGAAGCATTTGAATGACCAATTAGAACAAAGAATTTTACGAATTAGTCAATCATAAGTATTGTTCGTTTTGTCTGTTCTGGGTCTACTCGGAGCAAATCCAAGCAGATCAACGCTCTAATAGGTTGGCATCATCGAAATCAACCTATTAGAATGCGTTGATTTGCTTGAGTTTGCTCCGAGTAAACCCGGAACAGACAAAACGAACAAAGCTATAGAATGTTTCGAAGAGTTTGTATCAAGTTGCTCACACCTTGAGTTTTCGTTCTCCATGGTTGCGTTCAGAAAACACAAGTGATCGGTGAGCGGTGATTATTGGTCCTTACTGTTAGAACTCAAAAATTAGACTAATTATATTATTAGTTTAAGATACGTCGTCGTCGTCGTCAACCTTGGTGGTATGTGAGAGTTATACATATGTACAAAGTCTTATAGAAAGAAGATCCAGATGTAGGTGATTCAAATATTCCAATTGGTAGGACTCTTTTTCAAGATTGTGTGGTGGGTGAATTCTACGTTTTCTTATTGGAGAAATAGTTTTTCCCTTTTGACCAATCATACGTTGAGTAATCTGTCGAAAGTTTCTCTGTTTCCTCCCACATTCCTTTAATTTTATCGAAGGGATTTGACCTAGCTTATCTTCCTTTTGGGTTTAAAAGATAAATAATTCTTTATGGTACTAGACGTCTAACGGTATTGTTTGTAGATGGAG
This sequence comes from Monomorium pharaonis, assembly GCF_013373865.1. Taxonomy (NCBI): domain Eukaryota; kingdom Metazoa; phylum Arthropoda; class Insecta; order Hymenoptera; family Formicidae; genus Monomorium; species Monomorium pharaonis. The sequence continues at coordinate 30,817,092 of NC_050467.1, read as the reverse complement.
GAAACAGTTATTTATTTTTTGCTAATGTCTGGATTCTTTATTACTCATTTTTTGTGAAGAAACGTGAAACTTTATATACCAAATACCAAAAACAGGTAATACATCCGTTACACTTAAGTTTAACACAAATTGTAGCTTAAATAAAATGCTTTGGATTTTAATCCACGAAACAATTGTATGCCTTTCTAGTAAAGTACGGTTCTGGTATTTAAAGAAATCCATATAAGGATGAAAATATACAGAATCTGTAGAAATACTTGATCCACATAATGTTTCAGCAATTAATGAAATTTTATTATTATTATTTAGTTTTAACAGATGTTTCGACGCAAGCATAAGTGATAAATTTTTTCTACCAGTTATAATATGTGATTCTATCTTCAATTCTTTGTGCTTTGCCTCAAAACGCGTACACCAAAGAGTCACTAAAAGTCGTACACAAAGGATAAGTCGTGCATAATGCAACATATTGTGATGTTTTGTTTTTAAAGTATTTCCAAATACTTTAATGTAAATTTCATGACGTTCCGTTATCAAACATTGCAAATATTTAACTTGCTGCAATGAGAAAAATCGAGCGTTTAACATTCAATTATCGCTCTTAAAATAAGGTACAATTCCCAATGAGAATCATTTAGAGGCACAAAATCGTTAGTAATAAGACAATATATTTCATGAAACGTATTATTACTCGAGTTGCAGAAAAATCTAAACAATAATTATTTAATTTTTCTCTGTTTAAAAACGGAATTCGATTACTTAATTCACTCACGCCAAAATCGAAAGCTCCGATACGATCATTTAAATCTTGGAATGTAAAAAGCTTTAAATTTATAAAATAGTAATAAAATTTGAGATATATCGTATTCTCAAACTCCTTCATAAATATCATGCGTGATATCAAGAGCACTGTTCTTCAAAATGTGATAATCTTCCATTTCATTAAACATACATTCTTTATTTATTCCAGTTGTAGTGATATTACAACATCATTTTTTTCAACATCTGTTTTATAATTTTCCATATTACGTAAAAGTTCAGATTTTTCATATGTTGCACTCAGTAATTTGTTACGGGATATTTTACATACTGAACGTGCGCTATTGGCTAAAAAAAATTGCACAAAACCACCTATCTCATGATGATCAAGATTCTGGTACGAACAAAAGACAACATAAATTTCAATATGATCGTTCGTCGTATAAACTGGATGTGTATGTAAGTATTTTAGTTCTTTGTTACGTCCAGCCTTGTAGGATTTAATTCTTTTATTTAGAGAGAAGGATATTTCGGGAAGAATGGTTAAAGCAGGGAAGGACGTAACGAGACTTACCATTCCCGAAGGCACGCAAGAGAAAGGATAGGTGCCTCGGGTCGAACGTACTGTTTGTGACTCGAAAATGCAGGTCAACGTACCAATAAGGCCCGCTATAACCCGTTTCAAGTCGTACGTCCGTCGGTCCAAGTTTTGAGTCAACGAATTGAATCGCTTTAACTCGGGATCGGACCTGGTGCTATCCTTGTTCGGAATGAGGGGAGGTCGTTGAAATTAAATGCACAAATAAATTACTTAAATCTAACAAACATTTATTTTAACATTATATTTACAAAGCTGTAGTCGTTGTATCTTTGACATGAGTTAAATTTTAAAAGTAAGTGTATACACACACACATATATATATATATATATATATATATATATATATATATATATGTATTTTACAATAGAGTTGCTGTTTGTTTAATAAAAAAAAAAATGATTCGGAGAGATATAAAACAGATGATTTTTGTCATGTTTTTGAAATAATCTATTACTTTTTCTTTTTATTGTGTGAGCCCCTCTAGAATAACGGTGGATGGGGGGAAGAAGTTATAAAAAAAATCGGTAGGAACGGCGAAAGGATCATAGTAATGGGGAGTGAAGACTGGGATGGGATCTGAGGGAGCAAGTGCGGGAAGGATATCTAATAGAATTTCCGGATCTATTGCGTCCGGGTTAATTGCGAAATCGCGGTAATTTTGTAATAAGAGGTCTATTTTTAACGGAAATTGTTCTAAAAGCTCAATTAACGATGTTTGAGTTCCGTCGTAGTGATAAAAGCGGGGCCGGGGTAAGACTCGATCTAATTCGTCTACTATTTCTATGGATGGTGCAGGAGAAGGTGGAGATGGAATGTTTTCAGGCTCTGGGGAACTAATCGGAGAATAAATAGGAGAGGGCGGAGGAGACGGGATATTTTGAGGATCACGCAGGGGTTTCTCAAGGTTATGGAATGTTGATTGGATATCCTGAGGATCACTCGAGGGTTCCTCAGGGTTGTGGTATAATGACGGGAATTCTAGAGGATCACACAGGGGTTCCTCAAGTTGGTAAGGTGCTGATGGAGTTCCCAAGGAATCCAGGAATTCTGAGTAGGCAGCGTCAAGTGTTTCGCGAGCCCGTCTGATTTTTTCGGCTCTCCTACGCCGGGACCGTCTTACATTCCAGCGATTTCTCTTGTGGAAAAACTGATTTTCCACTGCAATATATACGTATATTCTAATTGTATTCAACGAAAGGAAACTACCCAGAAATAAAAGTTGAATGGTTGAGACTTATTACTTGTTGAGACGGTTCTGGCTGAGGGTGAAATTCCTGGCTTCAGGATTTACGGACGGCTCTCTGCTGGCTGCAGCAAGTCAGACTCAAGGCTGGAGAGTGGTAAGCCCAAGTGCACTCACTTCACCTTCCGTTCGGTAATGTTCGGAATTGAAATGGTCAACACTTAATGTTTGGCACTGAATGTTCAGCGGAACTCGATGCAAATACAGCACAAACTCCGACCCGTAGGTATAATTTGAATTTTTGACTTGTAACGCACACTGGTTTTCCGGTATAATGTAAAAGCAGAAGAGCTGCTCGCGGTCTTTGGGATCGCGATTATATAGGAAGTTTTCCGAAAGGAAGGGTTGGGAGGTTTACAATTTTCATTTTCTTATCTAAGGGACAGACGACAAAAAAAAGGAATTTATTGTTATATTTGTCTGTAAACTATTTGTAGAAAGTTGCGCCTTCGGTTGTTATTTCAACCCAAACCGCGTTTTTGCTTGAGTAATAAATTTTATAGTTTCGGAAATTCTTTGTCCGATATATTTTAAATATTTTCCTTTTTCAAGTTTCGATATTTCCCTTTTTTTTTCTTTACTTAGGTACCGATCTAAGGCATTGTTAAGCACGGTCCGGTAATAAAAATAGTTGTTACGATATTTCTTATTCTAAATTCAACATTCCTTTAGACTTTAGAAAGAATTGAATCATATCTGACGGACGTTTTTAGAAATTATTTATGGATGAAAACTAGAGTCCTCGTTTGATGGCTGTACTTTTGATTTATTTATTTGTTGTTCTCTAAAAAATAAAATTTTAAATTATCGCTATATCTCACAAACTTGTGACAATAGAGCGATTCTATGCAAACATTCTTACTATTTTCAACCGTCAGAATATAATTTTTCTTATTTATCTATTTTTCTTAGAAGGGTCAGCGATAGGAAAAAACGTTAAGTCTGCTGGACGTAACATTTTTAATGAATGGTAAAAAAGTTTTTTGGTTTCCAAATTCTTTTTGATCATTACCATTAAATAATAGTACAACTTGTATATTAATGAGAGGAGATTGAGCATGTGAAGGTATACATGGAAAATAATAATATACAGCACCAATTTTATGAGTGCTCATTTGTGAACCAAGTGAGTCATTCACTTCAAATTCGTCATAGTAAAATATAAAAGGAATAATTATTTTGTTCGGATATTTTTTTTTGCAATTTTTTGAACAATTTATCTCGAATTATATTTGAAATTGCATTCAATTCTAGTGTTACGTCCAGCCTTATTAAATTTGTTGGTGTAAGAGAAAGAATTTGGGAAACGAACGCAGGTAAGGCATGGAAGGACGTAACAGGTTTTAAAATGTTCCGCAGGCACGCAATAAACGAGGGAAAGTGCCTCGGGCGGATGCACTATTATGACGTAAAAATGCGGGCCAATGCCGATAATGCTCGCTTAACCCGTTTTCAGGTCGTGCCCCCGTAGATCCAAATTTCGAGTCAGCGAATTTAATCACTTTAACTCGGGACTGGACCAGGTGCTTACTTTGATCGGGAATAGAATAGAGGTCGTTTACGAGTTTAGATGAATAATGAAAACTATTTAAAACTTAACAACCATATTTATTTTAACATTATACTAGTTAGAAGGTTACAATGCAATTTTAGTAAAAAAAAAATATTTGTTTTATATAATCCAGCGCAAAGGACTATAATTAAAATCGGTTCTTGATATTAAAATTGTGCGTAAGGTTTTTCGTAAAAGAACGCAAAAACCTTTTTTTATAACGATGAAAAATCCTTTGAGACGATATGTGGTCAACCGCCAATCCAGTAGTAATTATTGTTAAGTGGGCCAGTAGTAACATGTGAAGGCAGTTTCGTGAGCCAGGTCTGCCGATAACAATGATGCATACATTCTGCACATAAATGCTTTCCAAGCATTGTAGTTCGAGACGATATGTGGCCAAAAATCATCTCAGTAATAACATACGAAAACAGTTTCGAGCCAGGTCTGACGATAACAATGGTGCATACATTTTTTTACACTAAGTACATTTGGTAACTTCTAAGCATTGTGGTTCGGCACTATATCTTTTTACGTAAGAGCAGCCGAGATACCAGCTAGACCGAAAAATGAGGCGTTTACTTAAACAAATTTAATAAACGTGCATGCGTGCGTGCGTGCGTGCGTGCGTGCGTGCGTGCGTGCGTGCGTGCGTGCGTGCGTGCGTGTGTGTGTGTGTGTGTGGTTGCAAACTACGACTGTGACTTTAGATCTATAAATTTCTTTTATTTTTAATTATTTATTTATTTTATTTTTATTGTGCGCAAACTGGGTACATGTCGCACGGATTATAACAAACATAGGTTGTCGACAATTTGAACAATATTTACCGTCCAGCCTATCAAACGTGTCTGTCATATGCTTGCGAAAAGCTGTCATCATGTTAAAATCCGTGTCCACGATTCGCATTATGCATTCCGCACATGCCGAATACGTGCCGCCCGTGATATAAAAAAAATAAATCGCGCAATGTTTTGTTTGTCCAATTATTGCACGCACTTCCTCAGGCATCAAATGTTTTTCGGTAATAGTTTCACTGAAATTGTCACAGTCGCTTATATATTGGCTATCGTCGGACAGCACGCTCTCTTCATCTTTGTCCATGATGTCTTCAAAATTGATAGCATCTAGCATATTTTCGTGAAATTCATCTACAATGCCTAAAGCATCTTTATCGTTCATTTGGCGGAAGATATCTACAGCATTTCTATTCCTATTTATATTGCCGTCGTTATCTGCGATGTCAATAATTTCTATTTTGTTGTGGATATTAGCCATTTTGCAAAAACCTCTAACGTTCACTTAACACACTTCTGAAAATTTGCGTAGGTTTCATTTTCTGAAAAACTTTCCGACGACTGAGCTGCGATCTCAAACGCTTGATCTTTTTGGTCTAAGAGTTGCTCTAAGGGTCTCGTCATATATATCCATGCTACTTGTTTACAACTAATAAGCCTATGGGCTTCGACATATGAAAACGTGTTTAATTGTATCGAAAAAATTTTTATTTTGAAGTAATATCAAACGCAGCTGTAGGTCTTTCCGTCGAGCACGTCGACAAAAGTATCCGAATGCAATAAAAATTAATATCGATGTGGCGATAAAGTTTCAAGTCGAAGAAAATCTATGTACACTGCCGAACAATGATTCAATCCATTCTGTCCTAGCAAAATTTATATAGGACAAGTCCTAGATAAACTCGTTAGAGAATGGAGCGAAATATGTCAGACACACTACGTTTCTTACCAGTACAACGTCGTTTTGTAGTTGAAGACTTTCTAGTTTTGCCACTTAGTGAACGAACCTTTTTTTTCTTCGTCAATCTTTTAATCGCTTTTTTCCTTCGCGTACTGCTTTTTGTTGCTTCTTTTTATTTGTTCGACGTTTACGCGATACTGAGTTTGTTGCAACAAAGTGACTAGCGTGGCTACCGAAGGGAAACTGAAGCGCCAATTTTTTCGACGATATTTTATATCCCGACCCCTTCATTAGATTTTTAATTTTTTCTTCGGCCTTTCTTTTAAGATTTCCTCGAGATTCTTTGAATCGATTTCTGAGTGCCTCCTTCAAATTATTTTCAACGTCGTCTATCACGTTAATATCTGCACGTAAAGCTTCTTTACCAATCGCACGTACACCTTTACATAAGTAAGGAAGTGCGCGTCTTGTGATTGGAGCCAGCGCGTGACTTTGTTACGCGAAAAATCTGGTTTAACAGCATGTGTTAGATTATCTACAGCGGAATATCCCGCGTAATGCGTCGGATCGTAATAAATTTTTTCAAGTTCTGACATTATTGTTTCTTCACCGTACTCCAATTGAGTAAGCGCCTTTTTGGAGGCGAACGCGTTATATTAGGCGTGGAACTCGCCAAAGACTGAGGTCTCGCGTTTACTGAAGATCCGTAGACTGCCTTTAATAACTCTTTATTTCCCACCAGTGCCGTACGTGTATTTAAGCTACGCAGTAATCGGGCGAACTGATCTCTTCCCGTTGCTTTCACGGTTTTTCTTTCACGCACCGCGTCGTTTATCAGTTCGGTTATATCGGAATCTTTCACGACGTTGCCGTCTATAGTCACGATACCCTGCTCGTCCCAATTTAATCTGTCGGGTACCGCTTCGTCTTGCAAATGACGCATTAGCATACGAGCTTGTGAGCGATAAGTTTTCGGAACCGTTTTCAATATTTTTTCGACACTTTTTAACTCATGAATATTACGAATTACTTTTCGGGTTTTTTCCTTTACAGTATCTATGTCACTAGTCCGAGGGTGTTTGCCGGAAATTGGCGAAGTTTCGTGAAATACGATCGTTGAATCGTCGTCGTCGTCGTAGTCATTGTCGTCGTCGTTGTCGTCAGCGTCTCCTTCTTCAGCTCGCGTATCGTTGCTAGTGGTTTCGTCCGCAGTCCGAACGGCTTTTCGCTTGCGCGCTACTCGGATAAGATGAAGATACCGCCGAAGAGCCTCCTTGTACATTTTTCATCTTTCATCCACGTTGCGTGGCCATGACGAATGAAGCACGCGACTCATCTCCGCATTGAGCCGAGACAACGGAGTTCCAGGGGTTCGTACAGAATTATTATCTCCGGCGATGTTTCCTGAACTGTGCGACAGCGAGTTCTCCATTCCGTTGACAGTTGCTGTTGCTGATACGACTGTTGTCGTTGCATTCTCTCGAGATTTTCCGTAGAAATCAAGACCATTTTTTTGGCACTTTCCATCGTTCTGTGATTTTACCCTCCGATAAAATGAGATAATAAATCTGATAATATGGGGACGATAATATAGAGCAAAAATCCTCCTCGTTGTAACAATAGCTTTCTTTTAGACTTCCAGTTACCGCGTTTTCTTGCGATATGTCGTAGGGTCGTTTTATATTTCGATAGTCGTTCTTTTTCGCGTCGTTCGAGTAGGACGTTACCGTTGAGAGCATTAAAAACGCATTTGTGTATACAGCGAATAAATTTTTCGTCCGCGGTTCGAAGAAAACCGTTGGTTTTTGTTCAGATGACATACGGCCTCGAGAAGACAGATGTTTCTCTTACCGATCTCTTATCGAACGTCTGGCAAATTTCGCTGCACTATCAATACAAACGTTACGCTTTTCCTTCATCGCGTGCGTGCGTGCGAGTTACACGACTGACTCGCGGCAACAGCGTTACACGGTTTTTATACGCTTCTGTTGGAAAACGATCTACGCAATACGTATACGTAATGTCGCGTATCGTTAGGAAAGATGCACGTCTGGAATCGATAGCTGTCAGGAGTCGATTGTTTGAAGTCGAACAGCAAATATCCGTGCGGTTTTGACGTGGCGTCGTAGTATGCCTCTTCAACAAATTTCGGGTCGTCGGAATAAACTTGTCGCGCTAAATGTTGAATTTGCGCACGATTGCGAGGATTTTTGAAAACCACGATATAATTAACGTTGAGAGATATGTCGCGTTGTCCGCGTCCCTGATGGAAGAGATTTTGCGAGATAAGAATGACGCTGAGATTTTTGTGATGACTGCCTTTGGTAAAAAAATCTACGATCACGTCACTCGACGACGATTCTCTCATAAGATCGTCGATTATGATCAGTTTCGGGATAAGCGGATCGTTCGAGTAATCCTCCGGGCGTGGTAATCCCTCGCGAAATTCAATTACATTTTTCTTTCTCGCTGCAATGTTGTTTAGCGTGTTCTCTTCTTTTACACTCGCATCGTATTGTAATTGACGATAAGCCTCTTGCCACTCCGCGTAATAAAACAAAACTCGTTCGAAACGTACGTCGGACATGTGCGACAAATACCGGAGAAAAGTTTTCACAAAAATCGTTTTCCCACAGCCAGTGGGTCCACAAACGACCGATGTCCAAGGATGTTTCCAGCGCACGTCCATTTCGCGTAATGAACGGTTTGATTTTTTTACGTGACTTTAAAAAGAAAAATTAAATGTAGGAATAATAATTTTCGCTTTTTTTGAAACAAGTAAATTAAATTAAATTTTTTAAAGTTAAAGATAATTTCATCAGCGCGGGGGACGGCAGCGGCGGCGGCGGCGGCGGCGGCGACGGCGGCGACACGCTCGTGTCAGCGTACCCCCGCGTATGCTAGCCGAAACAAAGACACCGCGCCCGACGAAATTAGCTGATTCGGGCCGCGGTGTAGCGCGTACGTACATAAGCTTAACGACGCTAAAATTCTTACATGTGATCGGCATCGTGGCTAACAATCTGATTGACGATGACGCTAAAAAGGAACGGAAGATAAAGGTACGAAATTTTTGTTTTCAAGTAAAACTTTTCTTTTTCTAAAATTTAACTAAAATGAAAAATTAGAAATGTTTTAATTTCAACTTTTTTTTATTTTATAGCAAATGAACATTTTTATGTACAAATATAAACTTTTTTTTATACAAAAATATTTAAAATCTAACATTGTACACTTTTTACAAAAACTTATTTACACTATTTACATACTTGTTAGAAAAAATTTTACAAAAATATATTTATTTACAATATTTACATTTTTCTCAAATTTTACAAAAGATATTTTTTGTACAATTTTCTTATAAAAACTTTACAAAAATTTACAAGTTTTCTTATGCACTAATGGGCGGAAAATTCTCGGTTACTCATTTTTTTAAAACTAATCAGGGGATAGAAGAAATTATATTTACAAGTTAATAAAACCATACAGGAACGAATAGCGCTTATTGATAAATCTGCGTTTTAGCAATACCGGCGCACAGGATTTTTTCTCGGTTCGTGTCACAATTTCGTGAAACGCTGTACGCCGAATTGCACTAAAACGCAGTTTTACCACGCCATCCCTTCCCGTTGTCTCTTCTTCCTCTTCTTCTATCCCCGATATTAGGTTGCTTATAGTACGGAAATTTAAGAGCTTAGAATTATTGTAATTTAACGTTATACCTTTTACTTTACAGACCTCGTGGGTGTTTCCTTGCGGCGTACGAACCACATACGCATAAAATTTCGGTCCTCCTGATACGAAAGACTCGATAAAGCTACCGCTGCCATAGCTTTCGAGTTCGTCCGTCATGTCACCTAAAAAGTTACCCGTACGCGGTTCGTACTCGTTCGGAACACCAGAACTTAAGTAAATACACGAGTCTGTATCGCAATATAAGGCTCTTTTATCTAATTTTTCTAAATAACTATACAATACAAGCCTCGCCTGTGCCGTCGTATAGGCAGCGATAACGACATTTGTTATCGGCGAGGCTACGACCGCTTCCTCGCGTAGCCGCCACGAAACGTACATTACCTCGTCGTTGACGGGTAATATACCGGTTATTTCGTGTTCAGGACTCGTGAGCAAAGTGGCAAAATGATGAAACGTTTTCACGATCTCGGTCTTAGGCAGATTGTCTCGTTGGCCGAATTTCCCCCAGAAAGAATTTAAGCAAAGTTTAGCAACCAATCGAAGACCAGGATTTCGAGCGATGTTATTTTTTTCGAGAACGATACCCTCGGTTTTTTCATACTCCCTCAGGTATCGTTCCTTAGCCACGTCGTCGTCCTGGCATTCGCTCGGCCACCCGCTCACTTCTTACTTTAATTGTAAAAAACAATTTATATATTCGGTAAACAAGCCACACTGCCGGTTACCAGGATCGTATTTCGTGACTTTGTATTGTCAAATTTCGCTCACCTCCGTCACGAAATAATCCTTCTCGACATCCTTGCGCAATTCGCAGGACACCCATGTACCCTCGAATTCACGATCGGAGGGAGAATCGTGAGTGCAGGGTAACGTCGAGAAGGTTTCGCAGCAACTACGGCATAGTCCGAATATTAATTTCCCGTTAACGCGATAGGGGAGCACCGGATGATATAGATCGCGCGGTGAGAGTACTTTACAGCGGACAAGACCCTCTACGTTATCAAAATTAAAATTCGGTGCTGTCCCGATTAATCTACCGCATTCTTCACCAATGTAAATATCAAGATGAACAATCGGGAAAGCACCGGTTTTCAATACGTAAGGGTACAAAGAACATACGTCGACGTAACGCATTTTCTCTGTACCCTTAACTTCGTAGTGGGTCGCGATGTTCTCGGTACGTCCGCCGTAAAATGCCTCGCGTGGATTGAGAGGTGCGAGTTTCAATAACGCGTGATTTTCGAAATAAGTATGCATTTCCCGATTTTCTCGCACCTCTCGATCAAAGTCGCACTCCCACTTTTCGGTCACGCGATATCCTAGTCTTTGAAGACGCCATGTCCGCGCGAGAGTTCGCTCGTAACGCGTGTCGATGGTGTCTTCGGGATTTGCGGATAAAAGTGTACGATCACGATTAACGCGAAAGCAACTTGGGCACCCGTGCCAAAAACAACCGTGGAATTGTAAAACGTAACGTCGTGTGTCGTTAGCAGTCTCCGTCTCGTAATATCCGTCAACAGTCGCGCCTGCAATTACGTGCTCGCGTCCTCGGCCCGCGTGAATGACCGGATGACCGAGCTCGCGCTCCATCCACACAAGCCAGCGCAGAGCTTTCTGCGATTGCTTGTCTGCATTTCTGTATCCCTTCGACGGAATCACGCCTATTTCATCACTGCGTAGAAAGTTTTTACGAAAAACTTTCATACACGTTGATGCGATAGTCGTGCATTCCTCGAAGGGGCACACGTCACCGCGCTCCAGAAAGATTTTTCTGAATTCCATACACGCGCGCCGAAGAATGACGATGTCGTTACGGCAGTAACGAACAATTTCGCGTTGGAAATCAAAGATGTAACCTTCGTTAGACAACTTTGAGTGCCAAGCTTAAAATTGTTCGCGTTCTTCCGATTTCATTTGATCAGGACAAAAATATCGAATGTCGGGTAAAGGTCCGACATACGTCTGGTTTTCGATCGTATTGAAAAGATGAGGAAATACACCTTTATCCGACGTATCCCTCAGCCCGAAAGCCTTGGGTAATTCGGATAAACGCATGGGCATGTAATTTACGCTGTCTATAAATTTAACATGCCCAAGCGTTATCGCAATTATTTTTGTCCCGTTCAAAATTAACTCGGGTTTTTCTGTCATTTCCGTCTTTTCTACTAAATATTTTAATATGAATTGTGCGTCAAATGCTTTCGCGTTATGCGCGATACAGATGATTTTTTTGAAACATTTCGTCGATCGAGTTACGAAATCAACGAATTGTTTCACAGGATCATCTCGAAACACAAATTCGCGTATCTCACACCAACGACAGCGCGTCGCGTCTTCCTCTAGCGCGGAGCATGCTTCGCAAACTTGATGCGCGACGCAGAGAGTTGGTACGTGAAGATAGGAGTCTTCACTACCTTGTAGCAGCTCGTCTTGACGTGTTTCAAAGTCATAAAACACAAACGCGACGAGACCTTTGCTACGACTGTTCGTCAATTCGTCGTTATCTTTGTTACGCACAACCTCTACCCGTTTACCCGTACTCGTACCCTCGCCAGGATCTTCGACTACGGTTTTGCCTCGAAGAGGTTGCATGTAACATTGATGATTCGACGGACGGAGCGAGCGGCACGTCTTGCAATACGTCTCGTCGCATTTATGTTCGGTTCCCGATTTGACAAATCGTCCACATCCGTCGCAAACTTTAACAGAATCACAAACGGATGCGTGCGATTTGCTGTTATATGAGTTGACTTCGCGATGTCGATTATAACACGCTTGCCCGAAAAAGCTGCGTTTACATTTCCCGCATCTGACGAGCATCGCATCGTAATTTTCACAATGCGACGCTGCGTAACACCGCGGACATTTTTTCGCGCAACGGTGCCCCTTATCCGGACGATAGCCTACGTTACACGCGACACAGTACCCTCCGCGTGAACCGGCTGCGGCTTTTAAATTTAAAAACGGATTGTAGTGACGCGAACGCTCGTAGTACATGATGTTAAGACAATACGAGGGTTCGCGTCCTAACGATCCTAGTAACGTGGAGCCGTCGTACAACGGTTTCTCACCACGTCCAAAAGTACTAAAGTTATAAACTAATATTGCAATATTTTCGGGTAGGAGAAACCGTTGGAAGCGTTCAATTTGTGGAATTCCGCATCCCTCTTCTGGGATTACGACACCTGCGTTACGCACTAATTCTAGCGCTAATTCGCGCTGTAACGCAGATGTCCGACATCTAACTTGGTTCCACGTTCTATGTAATTCTCCCTCGCGCACGTTTCCCCGCTGACTATGTATCCGTGATACCACCAAAGCGCGAGGGAGACACAAATTATCGCTGTTATTAATTTGTAAAATTGAACGCTTCGAGACGTCTTCGCGTGATAATTTATTTGATGAGCGTCCGCGACCTAACGGAACTGCGACGTTGAAGACGCTCACCAAAAAATTTTGCGCCACATCCATTCCGCCGGCACTTTGCGCTACTGAACTCACGAGGTGCCAAATGTCCTCGGGAGTTAAGTCTCGCGCCGGACGGAATGATAAGCCGGCCGGTCCATGCGTTAGCTCCGCCGAATAAAAAGTTAATCCGACGTAATCGGACGGAGCGCTCGAGCGTAAAATGTAGGCGTGTAACTCGCGGAACGCGTTTTCTATCCATTGTATGGCTTTCGCGCCATCAGGAATCGGCCGTATTGAAAATGACGCTTCCCTCCTAAGCGTCCTAAAATTTTTAAAGCGCCGAGAATTTTCCGCTCTTAGTACTATATACTTAAGTTCACTATTCTGCGATTGTCGACGATGTTGTTGCTGCTGTTCTTGTTGCCGATGTTGCGCTTGCTCAGCATAATTTTCTTCCTCCTCCTCCTCTGTTTCATTGCCACTCAAGGTAGCCTCTCGTCGTTGTCGTTAATAGTTCGCCCAACACCGGCACCGATTTGTACTAAATAATATAATTTTTTTTTAGTGGCAAACGAGAAGGAAAATGTCAAAATTTTTAAATCAGTTAATCAGCACATCGAGAAGTATTAATTTAAATTTTTATTTACGTAATAAATTTATATAAAAAATTATAAGTTAAATTTGTCAGAATAATAATAATTTATAAAATTATTTTTTTCAATTTTTATCGTATTTAAAAATTTATTTTAAGTTTTAATGCAACACAATTATTTTAATTTAATATATTTAATAAAGTTTATACATTTTTTGTTCTTTTTTATAAAACTAGTTTATTATTATTTAAAAATTTATATTTTGTCCCGTGATATTAAAATTGTTAAATCAATCAAATATAAATTTTTTAATGTAAAAAAGGGTTCTTACTTAGACTTTTTTATTTATATAAATTTACTTATTCCGTAAAATTAAATTTTATTTCAAGGTAAATAAAACATTTTCAAATAAATACATGTGCTGAATACAATATTTAATAAAATTTATAAAATACATTTTTTTTTAATTTTTTATTTTTTTTTTATTAATTGTATAATATTATTAAATAAATTTTTATGTGATGGAAATAATCTCTACAATGTGAGTGTGTTTGTGTGTGTGTGTGTGTGTGTGAGTGTGTGTGTGTGATGTCGTAGTTCCCCGAACCTAATATTAAACAAAGATCTCCGGTACCTCCATTCCGTGTTCCCAAATAAATTCGCGGATTTGGGAGAGAGTGATTTCTATTAAATTAAAATTATATTTTTAAAATTATATTTAATTCTATATTTTAAAATAATATATTGTTACGTCCAGGGTAACGGGAATTTTGGGTAGGATCGGGTGATTCCCTGGGTATCTTAAGACAACGAGGAAGGGCGTAACAAACCTTACTCCCGAAGGCATCCGCTCGAGGGAAGGTCAAGTGCCTTAGGGGCGAACGCACTTCTTATGGCTAGAAATGTGGGTCAGTGTGCCGGTAGGCTCACTGTAACCCGATCTCCGAGCCGTGCGTCCGTTGGTCCCAATTTTGAGTCAGCAAATTCAATTGCTTTAACTCGGGATTGGACCCGATGCAGTCTTAATCGGGAATGAGGAGGGGTGAATTCATTAAAGCAACTATCAATTCACTTATTGTTAACAAAATTATTTATTTAAAATTAAATATAGACATAGCGGTAAGGTTGTGAGTGATACGTGATTGTTCGACATTATTTATTGTATAGCGATAAACTAGTTGGTTGAAAAGCAATTTTTACATTTTTGGACATTATTTATTATATTCTGCCATAGCGGTATTGCAGTTGATAAGTATATGATTGTACAAACTTATTTATTGTAGAGGTCGGCTAATTGTGTGATATACGGTCATACAGTTCAGGTAAAATTTTAGTGTTGTAGTGATGTTTATATTTATTTCTAGTGTATTCTAATATTATGCCATGTCACTAATACTTAATCTATATCTACTTAAATATATGTTAGGGATCCTAATTAATTCTACGATGTTTACAATATTTCAAATGTACAGTTGACTTTGTTTATATAATTTCCTCTAGTGTGAGGGTGGAAGGAGGGGAAAGAAATTATAAAAGAAGTCTATTGGGACGGCAAAAGGATCTCGATAGTATGGGGTAAAGACAGGAATGCGGTCTGTGGGAGGGAGAGAGGACACTATGGCGGATAAGCACGCTGGGTCGATCGCCTCGGGGATAAGGGCAAACTCACGATGGAGCAGGAGTAGGGGGTCAGTTTTAAGAGGAAACTGCTCTAGCAATTCTATTAGAGATTGTTGGGTTCCCATTATAATAATAAAATCGTGGGGAAGGGGATGAAGGGGGAGGATGTTCGGCTATAAATTCTACATCTGAATCCGAAGAAGGTGAAGGAGAAGGTGGTATTTCTATAATTTCAGGTGAGCTAATGGGTGAATAATATGGTGAAGGAGGTGGAGGAGGTGAGGGAGGTGAGGGAGGTGACTCTAGAGTGGGTGAATAAGGAGTTTGGTTTTCTTGTATTGTTGCGTGTTGGTGTACGTGTATCTGAGGTTCACACGCGGGAGCCTCAGGTTCGTGTGTGCGTGTATGAGGTTCGCACGCGGGAGCCTCAGGTTGGTGTGTGCGTGTATGAGGTTCGCACGCGGGAGCCTCAGGTTCGTGTGTGCGTGTATGAGGTTCGCACGCGGGAGCCTCAGGTTCGTGTGTGCGTGTATGAGGTTCGTACGCGGGAGCCTCAGGTTGGTGTGTGCGTGTATGAGGTTCGCACGTGGGAGCCTCAGGTTCCTGTGTGCGTGTATGAGGTTCGCACGTGGGAGCCTCAGGTTCGTGTGTGCGTGTATGAGGTTCGCACGCGGGAGCCTCAGGTTCGTGTGTCGGCGTATTAAGTCGCGGGGAGCCTATGTTTAATGAAAGCTGAGCTCGCCTAGCCCTTCTCCGACGGTTCCGTCTCTCGTTAGACCGGTTTACTTTGCGGATGGGTGATTTGAACACTATAATTGTAAATGAGGGTTAGAACAATGGGGAACTCGGAATGAAAGATTGAATTGCTGAGACTTACTACTTGCTGTTTTCTTAAGTGTTCCGGGTTTTGGTAGAACAAGGAGAAATCCGGTAGTCAGGCTCCACGTTGGATCCAGCAGTCGAAGGCTGGTGTTAGGTGTTGGGTGGATGGCCAACACTAAGCGAAGCTACACTTCTGCACCTGACACCAGGTTCCAAGTTCAGCACTCACTTGTTGCGGAACGCGTAGTGTCGAATCGAACAACGTTAATCAAGCACGACGGCCACTGTGTCGGCGACAAGAAAAACCGACTAATAGCGAAATAATGGCTAAGACAGTGACTGTGACTGAACCGCAACACGACTGAGACAAAAAGTGTCTGATTTTTCGGAGTGCAGGCCTATATAGCACTCTCCCCAAAAGGTAAAATTTTGGGTGTGGGTGTTTCGAGGATGTTAATTGGCGGGAATGCATGGGAACTAAATTTTAAGGTTTTCATTGAATGGGTGGTTGTTTGGTCTTGAGGTGGTGTTCATTAGGCTTCTTGGCTATTGGTTCGTTGGTTTCAAATCTGGTAGGTGGGAGGAGGTTTTCAGATTGGTCTTATCTTAAATAGGGAGAGGAAATTTTATGTTTCCCGGCCCGCGCATTTCCCAGGGGTGGCAGGCACATCTGGCTTCCAAAGGAAGATTTTATAGTTCTTTTGACATTTGAAGTGGTCTGGGTCTCTTTCGATAACATTTCGCTCGTAAATAAAAAGTGTTTTTACCCTTAAAACCAAATGTGCCCTTGCTCCTTTTCGAGTAATCTAACTTTCCATCTGGCACTTATCTGCGGTCGTAAAAGAATTCTGTAAGTGTCCTTAGTCCGTTAAGGGTAAATATTCGAATTTCAATTTCGCCAGGGCCTAACCCCCACTGAATTTTATGGGCTTTTAATGTCTTGGATCCCTCTGATTATGGGAACCAGACGCCCTCGCGGTGCAGAGATATTTATTTAATTTTCTTTCTCGCGACACTTGACCGCAAATAAGTCTCAGAATTTCGTTTGATTTACTTATCTCCGAGAAAGGTCAGCGGGCAATAAAAGTGAAGTTCCCTGGACGTAACAATATTATACTAAAATATTACCTATAGCTTCTACGCCGACGGCGCCTCCTTCCTCTTCTCTCTCTATCACTTCTTCTTCCTCCTCTTCTAGCATATTTTCTCCCTCCTCTTCATTTGCCCCTTCTTCTTCTATATTTGACAAGTTCACTGCCTCGATTTCTCCTACTAACAAATAACATAATATTATATTTTTCTGAAATTTATTATATTTTACCTACAATTTTATCTTAATTGTAAAAACTCATTACAAAAACTTACTTTGTGAAAATAACACTTCTGAATCAAGTGTGGTCGGTATTTCTATTTCTTCCTCCTCTCTCTCCTCTTCATTTCCTTCTCTCTCTTCCTCTTCTTCGTTTTCTCCTTCCTCCGTCTCTTCATTTTCCTCGTCCTCGTCCTCTTCCTCCTCCTCCTCCTCCTCCTCTTCCTGCTGCTGTTCCTCCTCCTCTTCCTCCTCCTCAGACTCATCGTCATTATCATCATCCTCGTTATCATCATTCTCGTTATCATCATCCTCGTTATCATCATCCTCGTTATCTTCTTCCTCCTCCTCCTCCTCCTCCTCACCCCCATCTTCATCTTCCACTTCTTCTTCCTCCATCTCCCGTTCTTCTCTCTCTTCAAAATATCTCCGCATTGCCTGTTCCTCCCGCTCTGCCACCATTCATTCGAAAGGGTCCTCTTTCACCGCTTTGCTTTCCCTTTCTTCTTCTCGTACTGAAAAATAACATTATTTTATTATTATTATTATTATTCTTATGAATTAATCTGAATTAAGTAGGAAATTTTTAAAAAATACTTACTCGGTGTAAATATCGCTGCTGAGTCCAACGAGCTCGGTATCACCTCATTCTGTGAGTCGTCATCTAAAATCATAATTTATTTATTATTATTATTAAACTTATCATGGTAATATTAATTAACTTTTTGAGTAATATCTTGTATTTTGTTTTTAAATTATTGCTTATCAGAGTCCAATACCACAACGGGGATGACGCGAGGGGGTGCTGCTGCTACTGGTGCTGCTACCGCGTTTGTATCGTCTTCGGGGACTTCGTCAATTCGACGTCTTCCTAAAAATTAAAACTTTTAATATGAACTAAACTTTTAACTAAAATTTTAAGAAATATATTTTATTTTCAACTTACGCGCTGGTACAGCTTCCTCATCTACCTCAGCCTCACGTCGTCGTCTCAAGCTGAGACGTCCGTATTGCGTACGGAAAGGGCTTACGCGCGCTACAGGTCTCTCTCCTACAAAAAAGTCGTAATTAAAATAAAAAATATTAACTTTTTTCATGCCAACTTTATCGGAATTTAATATTTTTTTTCTTACCTGATTCTCTTCGACGATGTAGAAAAGACTCGATGCACCCACTCGCGTCATTTTCGTAATACCGCTTGGCAGTCATTCGCGCTTCGACGATACGAGCTATTATTTTTTCTATTCGGGCGTTTCCGCAAAAATAGCCGTGCTTGTATAGCATGCACAACAGAGTGTTGGAACACTCTTTTTTTGCGAAACTCTCGAATAGTGAATAATTGATCTCGTCGTCGACATGCGATAAATGTTTGAAATAATTCCCCTTTTTTATTTCTTTACTTTGATTACAAACTATGATAAAAAATCGCACTATAATGGCGCGCAGTTCCATTTTAACTTTTTTTAATGACTTTTCTCGCACAAGCAAAGACTCTCACACACACAATTGACACTATGAATATGCTAACTCGCACGAAAGCATAAGAACTAGCACTTGTACGTAACGGAACACGAAATTTATACCCTGTAAGTCCATCTTAGGCTGAAAATATTGGGAATAGTGGGTGTGATTTTCTACTTACCCTATTGGTAAACTAGTTTCCCACTTTTCTTCGTGTGCCTGTATCTTTTTCGAAAAATTCATTATTTTTTCTCATGAAAGAGAATTCTCATGCAACACGAAATTTTTACCCAATAAACTCATCTTGCGCTGAAAATATTAGAATAGTGGGCGTGATTTTCTACTTACCTTATTGGTAAACTAGTTTCCCACTTTTCTTCGTATACCTGAATCTTCTTGAAAAATTCGTTATTTTTCTCATAAAAGTGAATTCGCGCAAAAATTAGTTATTTCCATAGTATAACATTTATATATATATATATATATATATTTTTTTTTTTTAATAAAACCAAATGTGTAATATATTTTCTATAATTTTTGTTTCAGAAGTAATTTATTTATCTGAAAGATAAAATCATACACAAACTAGTTATCTGTAGCATGCAATTCACCTTTCTAAATTTTGACTTTTTACTTTTTACTTAAATTTTTAACCAAGCATGCTTTAATTGATGTTAATTATTTTTTTCTTAAATTTTATATCTAGATTTTTATAAATTTTAGCTGAGTCGATGAAGAGTTGCATTTTCATTTTTTTTTATTATTCTACAAGTAAAAGCAAACAATTAGATTCGAGAAGAAAGAATACATGTTCGTG
This sequence comes from Monomorium pharaonis, assembly GCF_013373865.1. Classification (NCBI taxonomy): domain Eukaryota; kingdom Metazoa; phylum Arthropoda; class Insecta; order Hymenoptera; family Formicidae; genus Monomorium; species Monomorium pharaonis. The sequence goes on along the minus strand of NC_050467.1, from coordinate 30,797,512 downwards.
CAAGTTCGATCTTGTCTCCTCTCTAACGGTTACTTCACATTCTGAATTCAAATTTTTACTCGTTACTTTTACATAAATTTTTAGTTCAAAATGTTTTTATAAATAATACTTAATTTTTATAAATTTCACATTCAATCTTTGTGATTTGAATTTTTGTGTAGCTATCGTAGCGTAATTATTTAAAACTAAAAAATTTAAATAAAATTTTAGTTTATAAAAATTTTATTTACGTTTTCCCACCACTGTCTCATTTGCGTGCGCAACTTTTATTACGTCACAAACAGAGGTGAGGACATTTCCCGTGATGTAAACGTGAATTCATTCGATATTCTTCCTTCGAAGCGTCAACCTCGCGAATAAAAAGTTTTCCTCAACCCTCTCAAACTTTTGAATTGCGAGTATGAGAGTTACGCGGCTTATTTCACTTACTGGTTTCATTCTGTGTCTTTATACAACGCTGAAGAAGAAGAAGAAGAAAGAACAATGGCCAACCAGCAACAAAGTGTTAATTATAACTCCTCGAACCAGGCAATTCACGATAATCTCGGAACGCGTAACTTCGACAAAGGAAGAAACGATAGGCTTCATATGCTGCTTACCACTACGTATGGGCTTAATAACTCGCATACGAAGAGAATACAAGTCGGATTACAATCAACGAAGGAGGGAGTCTTCGTTCCATTAATAAAATTAAACGGTAACAACGCCGACGGTATTAATTTCGACGTCGAGTCCTGGCTGCAATTTCAAGATCATACGGGTCTCATGAGTGAGTACTTGCGCGGTGCTGGCAAATTAAAGCCGAATCCCGTCGGTATAAAAAACATCAACATCAACTTCACCTCGGCCTATGGATCAAGATCCATTCTAATATCGTATAAGGAAACTGAAGAGAAACGCTCTTCGGAGGAAACCGTTGAAGATGCTGCAGATTCTTTACCAGTAACGAAGAAACGGAGACACTACTCCGTTGCAATAGTGATGCAGAAAACTACGTTCCAGGGATTGCTGAATGTGATCAAATGTATCGACGCACATTTAGAACATTTAAAATCGTTAAGTGAAAGCGTCAATGTGTGTGCGCAACGCTTAATTCAAGAAATTGAACTTAAACTACCACTAAGTTATGTAGATTGCGAAATTATAAAATTAACAATAAAAGGTAATCAGGAGAATATTGAACGCAATGTGCGTACTCAAATTAACGATTTAACTTTCCTCGACGTTTATTTTAATATAATATTTTTGGAACTGATTACACTGCGTTGTAACGAAATTACCAATATAATTTTGTCAACGTAGAGCATAATTTTTTGTATAATTTTGGTCAGTTACAATGTATTTTTGTACGAAAAGTTTGCGTATTAAAATAAAACTATTTTTTACTCGTAACTCTTCATATTTCTTTTAGTCCCTTCCATAATACATAGTTTTTGATTTTTATAAAACTCTAAACATACTAGTTTCTGTTTGGGTCTAAAGTATCTCTACATAATAGCAAAAGAATTTTCTTTTTAAAAGTTATTCCCGTCATATTTCTTTTTCTCTTTTCATGATACATAGTTTTTGATTTTTTAAGACAGGAAATGTACAAGTTCCTGTTTATGTCTAAAGTATCTCTACATAATAGCAAAAAGAATTTTCTTTCAAAAGTTAATCCTGATATATTACTTTTACTTCCTTCATAATGCATAGTTTTTGATTTTTTAAGACTCGAAATATACAAGCTCTTGTTTATGCCTAAAGTATCTCTACATAATAGCAAAAAGAATTCTTTTACAAAAGTTAAACTTTTTTATATTTCTTTGTTCAGCTTTCATAGTAAAAAGTGATTGATTTTTATGACTCATGAAAATCACTCACTCCTGTTTGTTCCTTAAGTATCTCTACATAATAGCGAAAGATTTCTCTATCTTACAAAAGCACCTTTGTTCTGTAAGTCTGTTAATCTGTTACAAAACATACATCTGTCCGAAACGCAACCCCCCAGCCGAGCAAGACTCCCAGATCTAAGATCTGACTTCCATCATTTGTCACTTCTGACATTTTTCCGAGGGAGCTCTAGTCCCGAAATTTCAAAATCCAATAGTATACTCAGGGTAACCAATCAAGGCTCGTGGCAGCCATGGGGTATCCAATCATAATCCTCCGTTCAAAATCGTGACGACACAAACTCAGGCTACCCAATCAAGGCTCGGGCAGCTATGGGTACCATTTCTCCCTCTATATCAGAGTCAAAACATACACGTTTTCTGTTTTTACCTTAGGTAACACTACATAATAGCAAAAAGTTCTCTCTCTCGCGCTTACAAAGCATACTTGACCTATAAACCTATTGACTCATTTTACAAAAACTCCCACCTGTCCGAGCCGCACCCCCGCTGGGTAAAAACGCTCGGCACTAAGATCTGCTTTTTCCTATTCAAAATCCAGTAGTATACTCAGGACAGCCAATCAAGGCTCGGGGCAGCCATGGAGGGCCAATCAAGACTCGGGGTAGCCATGGGGTGCCAATCAAAACGCGCCGTTCAAACTCGTGACGTCACAGCGTCTAGTCTTCCCCACCAGGCTCAGACGGGGGAAGGGGGTTAGGTTTGACACCAGTCGGAGGAAGAGTGGGGTTAGCTTTGACATCAGGCCGAGGAAGAAGAAGTTCGGGTTTGTTTTGATGCACCATGGCTGCCCCAGACAGGGGGGACGGGGGCCAGACACCCCCCGCTGTGAGGGCAAGGAGTGGGGGTTTGTTTTGACGCCCCATGGCTGCCCCTATACTACTGTGGACGAGTGACGGGTATAGTTGTACCCGCGAACGATATCTTGCAAAACGTCAATGTAGCGTCGCGTATTTTTATGCGTAAAGTAACGCCACATTCTCTCCTTCAACGTCCTATTGAAACGTTCAACGATCGCGACTTTGATGTCGGGATTATACGTTACTCGAAAACGGATATCGTTTTCTTTCAAAAACTTTTGTACTGTTTGCGCGACAAATTCTTTACCTTTGTCCGTTTGCAGGTATATAAGTAAGCGTCCTTCGCTTCTTTAGAATACACGTTGAAAAGCTTTTATTACAGTATTGCTCGTTTTGTCGTACAGCGGTTCAACCCAGACGAATTTACTGAGCACATCGATAATCATGACTAGATAAGAATATCCGTCATTGTAACTTTTGAGATTCCGTAGTTCGATCAAATTGGCTTCCCACACGTCGTCGATATTTGTTACGTTGTAATGCAAACATGGAAACTTTCCGTAAGGTGTATGTAGCGTGTACGCGGCTTGCGATTTGAGCCAGCGCGTGACTTTGTCACGCGAAAAATTTGGTTTAACAGCATGTGTTAGATTATCCACAGGCGAATAACCCGCGTAATGCGTCGGATCGTAGTAAATTTTTTCAAGTCCCGACATTGTTTCTTTGCTGTGTTCCAATCGAATAAGCGTCATTTCGGAGGCAAACGTGTTATGTTCTGTCTATTCGGTGGTGTCGGACACTCATACACACCGGTGGTTTCGCATATACGTCTTTGAGCGTAAGTTAATGTTCACAAATCAAAACACAATATTTATAAATATATAATAGTTTATTATGATTTGGAACACAAATTGTCTGAGTAAAACGCTGATAACACTTAGCGAATATAATATTAATGACACTTTAAGGGCTGTGACGCCCTAAACTGCGGTTCTACCAACGGACTTGAACGCGTGCGTTATTTGGTATAAAAATGTTCAGATTCGCGTGAGATTTGAGAACTCTGTTTCTATACATTAGCACGTATTCACTGCGAATGACTGCGCGAGTGTCTACTGCCGAGCCTACTCGGCTCAGAACTCTCTTCTTATTCCTACTTTCTATCTTTGATAAAGTTTCGACGTAAATATCTTAAAAAATCAAGTTTATTAGTCTTTATAAAAAAATTTAGAGCAGGATAAGATATGTGGTATACTTTACGGCTTAAAAATTTTTTAATAATTAATATCTAATTTCGTTTAACATGAGTAGTTTAATATAAATATTATAAATATAAGTACCAGCATTTCCAAGTAATTTAACAAGATAATCAAGCCGTTTGCATTGTTACGTCCAGTCTTATTAAATTTGGGTTTTGTTGTATAATAGAAAGAATTTGGGTACGAACGGAGGTAAGGCAAGGGAGGACGTAACAGGTTTTTTAAATCTTTCCGTAGGCACGCAATAAACTTGAAGGTGGGTGCCTCGGTCGGACGCACTTTTATGACGTGAAAAGGCGGGTCAACGTGCCGATATGCTCGCTCTAACCCGTTTTCAGGTCGTGTTTCGAGGTCCAAATTTCGAGTCAGCAAATTTAATCACTTTAACTCGGGACTGGACCAGGTACTTACTTCGATAGGGAATGGAGTGCAGATGGTTTACTAATTCATATAAATAATAAACACTCTATTTAAAACTTAACAACGATATTTATATTTAATAATATTAATCACAAGATAATAAGATTTACCATAAGATTTACAAGTAAATTTTAGCAAATATCTGAATCTATACAATAAAATGCTAAGATCGGTTTTTGTTCAAAGGTTATAAGGTCGAGGTCTGAATGTATCATGTTTATATATATTGTTACGTCCACCCTTGTGGGATTTAATTCTTTTATTTAGAGGGAAGGATATTTCAGGAAGAATGGGTAAGGCAGAGAAGGACGTAACGAGACTTACCATTCCCGAAGGCACGCAAGAGAGAGGGTAGGTGCCTCGGGTCGAACGCACTGTTTGTGACTCGAAAATGTAGGTCAACGTGCCAATAGGGCTCGCTATAACCCGTTTCAAGTCGTACGTCTGTCGGTCCAAGTTTCGAGTCAACAAATTGAATCGCTTTAACTCGGGATCGGACCTGGTGCTATCCTTGTTCGGAATGAGGGGAGGTCGTTGAAATTAAATGCACAATGAATTACTTAAATCTAACAAACATTTATTCTAACATTATATTTACAAAGCTGAAGTCGTTATAATTTAAAACAATTTTTATATATCTTTGACATAGGTTTGGTTTAAATAACAAACTTTTAAAAATAAATGTATACATGTGTGTGTGTGTGTGTGTGTGTGTGTGTGTGTGTGTGTATATATATATATATATATATATATATATATATATATACACATTAATTAAACAGTAACTCTATTATAAAATACATATACATATATATATATATATATATATATATATATATATATATATATATGTGTGTGTGTGTGTGTGTATTTTATAATAGAGTTACTGTTATATGTATATAATAAAAAAAAATGATTCGGAGAGAAAGGGAAAAGATGATTTTTGTCATGTTTTTTTAAAATAATCTATTACAGTTCTTTATACAAGCTCTTTTATAATAACGGTGGATGGAGGAAAGAAGTTATAAAAAAAATCTGTGGGAACGGCAAAAGGATCATAGTAATAAGAAGTGAAAACAAGGATTGGATCTGTTGGAGAAAGTGCAAGAAGGATATCTAGTAGAATTTTTGGATCTATTGCATCCCGGTTATTTGCAAAGTCGCGGTAATGTTGCAGTGAGGGGTCTATTTTTAATGGAAATTGCTCTAAAAGTTCAATCAATGAATTCTGAATACCGTCATAGTGATAATAACGCGGCCGGGATGAGACTCGATCTAATTTGTCTATTATTTCTATTGATCGTGCAGGAGAAGATGGAGATGGAATATTTTCGGGTTCTGGGGAACTAATCGGAGAGTATGATGGAAAAGGATGAGGGGAGGGAGAGCGAGCTTGAGATACACATACTGGTTCGTGTAGGTGTGCGTGTGTCTGAGATTCGCACACGGGAGCCTCAGATGTGTGTAGGTGTGCGTTAAGTCGCGGTGAGTCTAAAAGAAGTTGTGCCCGCCTGGTTCTTCTCCGACGATTCCGTCTTTCGTTTGATCGATTGATTTTGTAGGTGGATTGATTAACCACTACAATTTAAATTAGAGTTTAAACAATGGGAATTTAGAGGTAGAAGGTTAACTTATTCAGACTTACTACTTGTTGAAACGGTTCGACTGGCTGAGGGTGATCTGAATTCCTGGTCTCAGGATTAGCGGACGGTTCTCTGCTAGCCGTAGCAAATCAGGCTCAAGGCTGGTGGGACTGGAGAGTGATAAGCCACGGGAGGTACCCAGGTGCACTTTCTTCACTGAATGTTCAGCACAAAAATGTTCGCCATTGGATCTTCAATATGTAAGATCGTAATGTTCGGCACTGACTTTAATACGCAAGATCGTAACTTGATCGGAAATGTAGCGGACGCTGGTTCTAGGACCTTGAGAGCACGTAGAATTTCGTGAATCTGGTGGTCGCGATCCCTTGGATCACGGTTTTATAGAAGATTTTTCGAAGGGAAGGATTAGGGTGTAGGCGGTCTCATTTTTGGATTGGTAGGCCCTTCCAAAGCCACCAAATTTGGAGCTTGTCTATTGGAAAATTCATTTAGGTTATTCATTGCTTAGATGACCAATCGCTGGCTCATCTTTCCTGGTCTCCGCCCGAATTACTTTTGAGTATAGAGGTGGGAGGTTTACAATTTTCATTTTCTTATCTAAGGGACAGGCGACACAAAAAAAAGGAATTTATATTTGTTTGTAAATTATTTGTAGAGAGTTGCGCCTTTGGTTGTTATTTCAACCAAAACCGCGTTTTTGCTTGAGTAATAAATGTTATAGTTCCGGAAATTCTTTTTCTGATATATTTCAAATATTTTCCTTTTCAAGTTTCGATATTTCCCCTTTTTTTTGTCTTTATTTAGGTACCGATCTAAAGCATTGTTGAGCACGGTAATAAAGATAGCTGTTACGATATTTCTTATTCTAAATTGAACATTCTTTTAGACTTTAGAAGGAACTGAATTATATTTGACGGTCGTTTTTAGAAATTATTTACGGATGGAAACTAGAGTTCTTGTTTGATGTGTACTTTTGATTTATGTATTTGTTTTTTAGAAATAAAATTTTAAATTATCGCTATATCTCACAAACTTGTGACAATAGAGCGATTCTATGCAAACATTCTTACTATTATCAATCGTCAGAATATAATTTCTCTTATTTAGGTATTTTTTCTTAGAAAGGTCAGCGATAGGAAAAAACGTTAAGTCCGCTGGGCGTAACAATATATATATATTGTCACGACTTTTCCTAACCGGGAAAGCAGCGATCAAGGCCGGCGGGTCGACCGATATCCGCTATGCCTGACTCGTCGCGCTCGAATCTCAGCCATGCTATCGCGAATGATGGTTGGGCGCCAGACGCGCGCTACGACGCGTCACTTCGCGAAATTCGCTAGACCCAAACGGCTTCGATCCTCGCGCGACGACCTCGGCCAGCTCTGCCTAACGGTAGAGGGGCGGGGCTGTACGTAAGAAAGCGGGCAATGTCTACGACACGAAGAGGCGGACTACACACTAGAAAAATTCGCTCCGTATTTAACAATTAATAGAGGTTTATTCAAAATAAATGTAAGAAATGAACACTGTTATCAACGGGACGCCGCTGATTCGCTATACCGCCGCGATTGATAATGACGGGCGCCGGGATTTTCCGCGCACAAGAAGTTTCAGCAGAAGCACAGTATTAATAAAAAAAAAGAGTAACATAGCGTAAATGGACGAGTCGGATCGCAGTACGCCGGACCCTCCGATGCAAGGGCCGATGAGCAACCTAATTTCGAAAAACCTATTAAATAGGTAACAGAAAAAGGAAGAGAATTTAATCGACGCAACAAGCTCCGACGAAACTATGCTGCAAGCTATCACTAGCGCTTTATCCCTTAACCAAGCCACCGCGTTTGCTGCACTCCTAGCGACCCTACAGTAGAGTCGCGCTATTGAATTTTCCAACGCTTTCAACTACCGCATATTCTTCTGCGCAACCCGCTCGTGACGACGCTTCGGAATTCTCCGGCGTGTCGGCCTAACCGAAATTATATATCCGCGACGCGCTCGAGCTAGTTCGTAAATATGACGAGCATAACATACCTGTGTGGCAGTTTGCTCGAGCCTGCAAAAGAGCAAAAGAGTCAATCTCGTTAGTCGACGAAGCTCTCTTCGTACAAATTCTACGTCATAAATTATCGCACCACGCATACTTAGCAGTCGAGTACGAACTCACCTTACCGTCGACAAGTTCCTCAACGTTTTAAAAAGAGCCTTTGGGCTAGGCAGAAGCGCGAATTATTATCGCGAACAGATTAGCATCGCCTACAAAAAGCGATAAGAACACGTATTAGATTACATCGGTCGCATTAAAGATCTAAGAACCGCAATTATCGAGGGTAATCAGGTTGTTTAATCGTCAATTAAACGAGACTGAAATAAAATCTATAGATTCTTACGCATTGAAGGCGTTTTATGAGGTACTCCCTCACAAATATCGCTTAGAGTTAAATGCCGAAGAATATAATAATTTTTCAGAAGCGTGTTCTAAAGTCATAACCATTCACAAACGCCTCGAAAGAGAGGAGGCGCGTTATAGAAACTCGCGTAACCCGCGTGCCGATTCAACCGCCGCGCAACCACCAGTTAAAACATTTCAACGCGACACTTCTAATTCTCCTTCGACCTTCTCAAGAAGTAATACATTTAGTTAATGGATGTCGTAAATGACAATACCGTGAAAATTACTCTAGTAACTATAACCGCGCAGGGACAAATAATGGAAATAAGGGTGCATTCGTTTACGCAGCGGTTAGCGCATCCACTGCGCATCTCATCTGCCAGTCACGTGATACATTTTACCGAATGAATATCTGCGTGAACTACTGCTCGGATTGTCTTCTCCAGTTAAAAGACTAGGAAAACTAGGTTATAGTTTGTTTAAAATTTAAATATTAATTAATTTTTAAATTAAGTATTTGAATTTATTTATTTAAAAAATTCTATTTTTAGAAATCACAATGGATACAAATAATATTATTCATAGTGCAATAGAATTGATCAATGATAGCTCATCAGATGATTCTGATTTATGGACAGATAGTTCTGATGAAGAGCTACTATTGTTAAATGATGTGGTATTATGTATATTTTATTTATTAGTTTTATTAAAATTTTACAAGTTTAAATAAATAATATTAATATATATAATAAATCTAGAAGTATATATTTTTGTTTATTTTTTGTTTATAGGAACATAGACAAGTACCGAAAGTTGAAAATTTTTGCGGTATAATTTTTAGAATGCACGAAAAAACATTTCAATCGCATTTTCGTCTCACGAGAGGTTCTTTCGAAGTAAGCATATAAATCAGAAAGATTTTAATTTAAAAGCAATGCATGGTATTAATCTTTAATGTCATTGAATTGGTTAAACATAAAAAAAGATTGCAAATTTATGTAATTTATAAACCTACTTTATTTTAGATTGTTAGAAGAGCAATTGGCCCTATGCTTGAGCCTAAAAACAAAGAAGGAGGTCATCCTAATGTACCATTAGAAAAAGCAATATTGTCAACAATATGGTTATTATCAAATCAAGATTCTTTTCGAGAAGTCAGTAATCTATTTGATTTAAGCTCAAGTACTACGCATAAAATATTTCTTAATATATGCGGTGCTTTATGTAAAATTGTAAATGAGTATTTACACTGGCCAAATCTAGCAGAGTTTCAAAATAAAAAACAACAATTTAATAATCTCAGAGGACCAAATGATTTTCCAGACGTTGTGTGTGCAGTTGATGGAATGCATATCGAAATTCCAGCTCCTAACGTCGATCCTAAAAGTTATTATAATCGAAAAGGTTTCCACTCTATTATTTTACAAGGGATATGCGATGCAAAATGTCAATTTATTGATATTTTCATTGGTTGGCCTGGTGCGACTCATGATGCCAGAGTGTGGAGAGAAAGTCCTATAGGTCAGGCACTTGCAGAAGATCCAACGCTTATACCGGAAGGAACTCATATTTTAGGAGATTCTGCATATAGTTTACAACCTTATTTATTAACACCATTCCGTGATAATGGTCACTTGTCTCGGAGGCAAAAGTTGTACAATGCAAAATTAAGTTCAAAGAGAGTTGTCATTGAACAAGCATTTGGAAGACTAAGATCTAGATTTAGAAGATTAAAATTTTTAAATATGTCTCTCATGAATGAGATGAAAATAGTTGTTGTTGCTGTTTGTGTTTTGCATAATATTTGCATTAGAAATAATGATGAAACGGAATTAAGTGATGACGAACATGAGGAAGAAAACGAAAACCAGGATGAAGGCAATGCCAATCCAAATGACAATATTCTTTTAGAAGCGGCTAATGAAAAAAGAAATAGAATTGTAGAAACTTTGTGGGCGAATAGAGGAAGATAAAATAGGCGAACAATAAATAAACAAAAAAAAAATACATTAATGTTAACATGGGCCACAACTATTTCCTTATTTACTACTCAAATTTTATGCATTTATGATAACACACGATAATAAAACTTAGTTATAAATACGAATAAATTATGTCTATTTTATAATATTTGATATTTGTTTATTTTACTTTGAAGTACATCACAGGTACATCACAAACGAATAATGAGTATTATATTACTTTTAATTAAGCATAAAATGTATTATATTAGAAACATACGAATATACATATAAATGTTTTTATATAAAACAATAATTCTATTAATAACCGAATATTATTTTTTACTTAATAAAAAATATAAGAAATATCTTAATATTGTAAGAGTGTAACATTTGTCTTATATAAAACATAAATATTTTATTAAAATAAGACAAACAAAAACATAAACGAAAATAAATAAAAAACTTAAGGAGATCATACTTGACTTTGTAAAATATCATTTTATGTTAGGCGGTTTTCTTTTCATCTTTTAAGACAGCAATAAGATTATTAATCGCTTCAATTTTACTTGTAGCAATCTTTTTCTTATCTTCCCAAATCTCTTTTTTGAGTTTTAATGATTGTGATTTTTTTTCTTTCAAGAGTTGTAACATTTCTTCTTGAAATCGCGTTTTCTTTGATTGTTCTCTTTTTCTCTCTTTTGGTAAAATATTTTCTTTAACATCTATATTTTCCTTACATACATCAGTTGATTCATCCTCTGACAAGGTAAGTGTCTTTGGTTTGAAAGTTGAACCTAGTGATGCTTCTACAGGATTTACACTTTTCTTCTCCGCAAAAATTTCATGCATTTGTTCAAAGTATTTCCAAGTAATAGCACTTTCGCCCGTTCTTTTCAGTTTACTTACATTCCGATTGTAAGTAACTTGGAGATTTTTCCATTTGTTTATTAAATCACTTGCTTTTACATTGTAACCCTTTTCTTGAAAACTTTTAACTATTATATTCCAATATGGTGTCTTTCGTGTGTTTGGGTTTTCAAATTTATGATTCATATTGAGTCGTTGCTCAAGTAAAAGCTGTATCTCTGCTTCTGTCCAGTTTTCTTTAGAAACACCTAAAATTAAAACAAAAAAATTACTTATAGAACACATAAATATGTTGAAAATATCAACACTTTCAAAATTTTCTTTATATTTTTTCTTACTGGTCATAATACTAACAATTTTTCCAAAAATAAATTCCATAAAATAGAAGTTTGACAATTAATTTGATTTCCACTATGCACAGTAGAAAACAATAAACAGAAATTAAGATCCTTGGTTACTTACCTTCCGCTGATGATGAACATTTTTCCATTTTTAGTTTTTTTGGACATGACCCTCCCATATTATCCATATCATCCGTAGAACTTTGTGAAAGTGTGACAGTTGATGGAACAGTGAAAAATGGAAGTTCAGAAGTTATCGTTGATGGAATAGCAGATTGAGGACCCGAAGTTGTCGTTGTATTCAAATCGACCAAACGAAAAACTTTACAATTGTCCAAACCTATTATGATAATACACAGGAACATAAATGCAGTTATAGGCAGTATTTAAAAAAATAATAAAAACAAATAAATATTAACACCAAAACGGTTGACTAATGCAATCCTATGTGAGTTATGAGATAATTACAAATTGATCAATTTTTATAAGTAATATTACAGTATGCATTTATTATATCTATATTACCCAGCAGACATAGAACATTGCAGCAACATTGCGACAATGTTGTAACATTGTAGCAACATTACAGCAATATTGCAACATTGCCGCAATGTTCTGTGTTTGCTGGGTGGAATCTGTGATATTTGCAACTATTTTATTACATACACATAAATATATTTATTTATTATAATATTTATACATATTATAATGAATATAAATTTTTTATAATACAATAAGTATATATATAAAAAATTTATTTATTTATACCTTGGACTACTGGTGAAGTTGATTCGGATAAAAGCCTTGGAAAAATTGACGGTGTACACAAGACATTTTGAGAAAGTAATGACGGATCCAAATTCTTATCAAATTCAGGCTTCTCTTGTTTTTCTATATTTATCGTAGACGACGTCGTGTTATTAGGAATAGTTGCAGTAGAACCTGCACCTAAGATAAATTTATAAAACCACAAAAAATTATAATTTGTTTACTGCAAGTTTAAAATGGTTACGTTCAGAAAACACAACCGTTACACAGCAATTGAGTAATTTGCTTATATAATTTGTCTAAATTTAGAGATATAACAGTAAGAATCAATAATCACTGACTGCTCACTGAGCACTTGTGTTTTCTGAACATAATCAATTTTTTTAATATGTTGCGGATTGATTTTCAATTTACATTCTTAATAAATATAAATTTTTAGGTTATTTGATTACGAAACAAACACAAATTAATAAACTTTATAGCTTTTTATTATGTAATTTACCTGGTATTATTTTTAGTTTTGTAGGATCAATCTTGAGGAGTTGTTCTCCACCTTTTTGTTTTTCAATTTTAATAAAGTAACTTGACATTTTTTAAATTTTCAGGCACAATCTCACGTAAATAAGTGAAAATACGACGATGAAAATACTGCGTGATACTGCGTTTGTTTATGCAGTACTGCGAGCAGAGCATCCAAAGCAGGACCTTCGAGGTAGCTGCTCAGATGAGATGTATCACTGCGTAAACGAACGACAAACTGCGCCGCAGTAACTTTCGCAGACGAAGTAAACGAACGACAACTGCGGCAGTTACTGCATAAACGAACGCACCCTAATATTACCGTTCAAAAACCGGGAAACTATCCGTAGGTCTCGGCCAACGGAACACACCGAGGTCTAGGAAACATTCGCCTAGGGAACTCATACTCCCGTTAGAGAGCATTCCAAGTGTGTCTACATACTCCGAGGAGATAACGAAGATATACCCGTCATGGAGCTCGAACTTGCAAGCTTTCGCGAATCAGTAGGATTTATGCTAGACACAGGAGCATAGCCTAATATTCTAAAAAAGACTGCATTAAGCCAAATGTTAACATAAATCGTAACGACATATTTTCACTTACCGAGATCAATGAAGATGCCGTTAACACCCTGGGATCAATAAAGGCTCGCGTAGTTGATATCCTAGTGGTCTTCCATATTGTATCCGATAATTTCTTTATAATTTCACAAGGTATACTGGGATCATTTTTCAGAGTATAACGCTTGTATAAATTACGGAAGTAATAACGTCACCTGGCGTAACCACGCTTTCCTCTTTAAGGAAAGAGAATCGGTAATACCATCGCGTACTAATCTTGGCTTCGTGGTTTGCGTTTCTAACCCTGAAATAAAAACTGGGTAACTTCTGCGTTTACACGCTCGCCATGGAGTCTTCGCTGGCGACTCTCTCGTGATCTATATAAACAATAAGGCTTGTATTAGAATCATTAATACTCTCGATTTCGAAGTTAAAATCTTGATACCTATAGTAAAACTCATCAAAGTTGCCGAAGTGTCAAGTACGCCTCTGTACCATTTCGATAATTATCACGAACCAAGTCAACCTCCCGACTTAACATAACATCTATCCTATGTTTGTCCATCTCCTGGATCTCTCGAGAAATTTAATACGCAGTACTCCACATATTCGCCTACCGAATTAATAGAAATTGATAACAGCTTACTCGACACCCACTGCTCCACTGAGCAATTTAAATCGCTATTCTGCGCCGTTAATAACAAATACTTGCATACTAGTAAAATGAAAAATAACCCCAATCTGCACGAAGAATGCCATTTCTCTGACGCACTGAAAAGCACTGACAAATTATATCAACGCGCTACTAATGGAATAAATGTATTTATGAATGCTAAAACACTAAGTCTCACTGAATCTTCTAATTGCGATAGTTTCCGTTTTGATTCTCTAAAGGGAACCTTCTGTTTATCGGTCGCCACTTGTAATAAATTTTCACCAATTGAACTATTCTTTCCTGAGTTCTCAAGGGACATAGTCCTCTCATACAGAACTCGCGCGCTACTCTAATCTCTTCCTTAGCATCGATATCTGAAATAAACTGTAAGCGTACAAAAAATGTTAAAATAAACCATGCGTCTATAAGTACGATCAAACATAACGTGTCACATAAAACAACAAGATTATTTTGCGTCTAAAAAAATTAAAACACTCAACTGCGATCGAGTATCTGCGATACTTCAATTACTGCGATTAGAACATTTGTCTAACTCTAAAGAAGAAAGCGTTATAGTTCCAGCAAAAGTACACAACAATAAATTTTACATATCTAATGAATATCTAAGTCAAACTCACTTGCAAGCGCATAAGATTGTTACCTCAGACGATATCTCTATACACAGCAAGCAATATCGCTTTCTGCCTGTGCATCAAGAGGAAATAACACGTCAGGTGTAAGAATTAATTGACAAAGACATTGTCACCCCATCGGTATCTCCATACAATTCTCCCGTATGGATAGTACCGAAAAAGCCAGATTCACAAGAAAATAAAAGATGGAGGATGGTTATCGACTACAAGAAGCTGAACGAGAAAATTGTGGTGATGCCTACCTCACCTCTACCAAACATTTGCGACATACTGGATCAACTCGGCAGAGCAAAATACTTCTCTGTGTTAGACCTAGTAAGCAGATTTCATTTAATTTCGATAGACTCTTAAGATGCACACAAGAAATTCTCTACGTTTTACGAGTATTATCAATTCAATAAGATGCCATTCGGTCGAAAGAATGCACCTGTTACTTTTCAACGACTGATGGACCAAACTCTGTCCGGCTTACAAGGCGCGGAATTATTTGTGTATATGGACGACATCATCGTATACGCTAGTTCTCTAAGAACACGATATCAAAATCGCAAAGTTGATGCAACGATTAAGAGCTGCCAACTTGATGCTGCAACCAGATAAGTGTGAATTTTTGCACCACGAGGCTGTATTTGGGACATATCACTGAAGAAAACAACGTGCGTCTCGATCTTCAGAAAATTGCCGCAGTGAGAAACTTGCCACCACCTCAGTGTTTGAAAAACGTTTGCCAATTTTTTGGATTCACAGGATACTATCGGCGTTTCATCCCAAATTTTTGCAAAATTGCTAGGCCACTATCAAATTTAACGGAAAAAAATGTGACTTTTCTATGAAAGGAAGAAACAAACTGCATTCAACTCTCTTCACGAACTGTGCAAGGAACCGATCCTGCAATATCCGAATTTCGAAGACGAATTCGTACTCACTACAGATGCCTGGGAATACGCCATTAGCGGAATATTAAGCCAAGGTACTATTGGCCTTATAAAGATCTCCCAATTAAATACGCATCTCGAGTTTTGAATACAGCTGAGAAAGCTATTCGACGATTGAAAAAGAGCTCCCCGTTATTATATATTACTCTAACTATTTCAGACCATATTTGTATGGCCGCACATTCACACTGGTAACAGACCATCAACCTCTAGTATGACTACATTGTGTAAAGGATCCTACTTCGCGACTTATGCGCTGGCAACTAAAACTAGAAGAATACGACTACAGAATCATCTACAAGGCTAGAACGAGCAATTGTAACGTCGACGCCTTGTCCCGAAATCCACCTCACCCATCTGTTCTAATAATCCACAAAAAATCTCGTCTCGAATCGTCACAATTTTTCCTTAATCAAGATCATTCTACCTCCGAACCCTATGATGATGAATTATCGCATAAACGGCCTCCCTTGAGACGCCACTTGGTTAAGGAGGAGTCCCTCTCTATTAGTGCACCTCCAAAAATCTCTCTTTCTCCCTCCTTATCCCCCTCAATGACAGGCAAGACACGACCAGTTGTCCCAGAAGAAACTCGATCCACAATTTGGAATCATTAGAATTCCACCGGCCTTGCGCATCAGAAGACAAAAGCACGGACACCGCACTCTCGGATGACGCAGAAGAAAATTCGACTTTCGATGAGCAAGAAAACAACAACCGCTTTGAAAATACAAATAGATGCAGATTTAAGGAAATAAATACGTCACTGCTGCAACAACGAGATAACATGGTCGTTATGGTGACTGGAAACTATCAGCCGCTCGACAGCGGAGCCCACGAGTTTTTCACAGCAGAAAAATTGCCTCCACTGAACGATCTAATGATCGGAAGAACACGCATATTTCCTTCTTCGCTTCACAACTATTACGTAATTGTATTACCTGTGAAAAAAAGGCAGGGCTGTAAAATTGACGAACAATACATTAAAAAGGAATGTTTCGCATCATTACACGACGTAATTAATGAATTAAATCTACTCTTTAAGCTTACGCAAAACGGAAAGGTTAGATACCTTTAAATGGAACGATATCCGATATTTCTTACGGATCAGCTTACAAGGACGTAAGATAACGATATGTACTGAAACAGCTATAACCCCTCCAATAGAAGATTGCCACGAAATAATTAGAGAGAACCACGAGTCAGTCACCGGCGAACACAAAACCAAACCGTATCGACGAATCAGCAAACGTTACATGTGAAGTAATCTCAAGCAGCAGATACAGAACTTTATCAGACAATGTCGTATCTGTCAATTACGAAAGCTAGTGAAAAGGAAGAGTGAGAAGAAACGCGGCAACCAATGACGCCTACGGATACTCCAGACCGCGCTTTCAACAAGGTCGCACCGATATCGTTGGCCCTTTAAGGACCACACCCCGCGGAAGCCTATACCTTCTCACAATGCAAGATATTCTAATAAAGTACTTTCTTGGAAGTATATACGCCCCAATTAGTGACTGCAGAGCAGATATCATTGCGATAACATTCACAAATTATTTCATTTGTCGATTCGGATGCCCAAGGAGCATCCTGACTAATCAGGGCACGAACTTTACCAAGTCAACTGATGCGTATTATCACTAAGAAGTTCCGAATAAAACATTTTTGGACAACTGCTTTTCACCCACAGTCAAACGGATCGCAGGAGCGTTCACACCACGTCTTCATGGAATATTTAAAATGCTTTGACGACAGAAAAGGAAATTGAGACGAACTAACAAAGAGATGCTGTTTCTCTTATAACAGTTCACGAAAGTATCGGATTTACTTTGCACGAACTCATTTTTGGAACACTAGAATTCCTTCCAGAATTAATCGAGAGGAAGAGCTGGAAACCTACGGGGATCACTTAACAAATTTATTTGTAACAATCTCAAACTTGCAAAACTTTGCTAAATTTAATTTGCAAAATGCTAAAGAAAAATAAAAAAAACGCTATGATATATAATAAAATTATATAACCCAGAGACTTTTGCTATCGGCGATAGCGTTTTCTTACTAAACGAGGCTAAAACCGGAAAATTCGCTAATAAAATAAAATCAGAATGTACGGGACTATATCGAATCGTTGAAATAGTCGATCACGGTAACATTAAAATTAAAAAGAGACCGCAATTGCATAGTGTATCCTAATCGACTCAGAAGGGCCTACCACGAGCCGGGAGGAGCTATCCTTCGTTAAGGACAGTTGTATTTTTTTTCTCTTGTAAATCTCATCCCGACCCGCTTGGTTGGCTCTCTTTTAAATAATATGACTGCAATGAACTTCACGCTTAGCAAAATGCACGTAACTTCGTCGCCAGTCAAACAGAAAAAAAAATTTTTTTATTAACCATGCATGTATATAATGCCATTGTATAAAATTTTCTAATGTCATATTATTAATACTATTACTATATACCATCATTAATATTAGTTAATATCTAAAAGTGCGTTAAAAGTGTTGTCAAAGTTACTATACGATTAACCGTGTTCTTAAAACTGTGCCATTATATCGCTCGATTCTGTTAGGATATATATACATACACACGCACACACAAATAACTCACGCAAAAAATATATAATATATAAAATTCCTTTAATAGAAAAAGAGGATTTTTTGTACACATACGCGCTTAAACTTAATTTATAATTCATGTAGTACTACCTTAATACTACTTTTAATAATACTTATAGAATCTAAAATACACATACCATTATAATGTTATCAATTGCGTTAAAAATATTGTTAAAGTTAAATGAATTTAACTATGTTCTTAAGGTTTGCTTGTTTAAAACGTTGCTAAAAATTATAATGCGTATTATTATTATTGTTATAATCAATTATGTTAAAAATGGGTTTAAAGCTACGATGCATTCAAAATATTGTAAAATTATCTTAACTCTGTAAGAACTCAGCACCTCGCGTTATTAGTTATAAGAACTTTCAATTGTTGTTTCATAGAAACTCAGCGTTGCATCTGTTAAAAATCGCCGCTCTAATCTTAAGAAAGGGAATGTTACGTCCTGGCGATTATTATCGCTGGACGTCATGAATAGTCACACCGCGAGCACACGTTACCAAACGCACGTGTGCTCGCTGTCGGTACCGCTATCTCACGCGTTGTGAGCACGGCTCCTTTCGACGGCGCGCATGCGCCAGTAATTAACAAACCACGCTAAAAATCGCGAAATAAACACGACAAAGATAATCTCCAGATCTCCGCGAGCTCGGCGGTAGCTCTCCACTCCCCCAGGTTAACGGTATTGACGGAGAACGCCTTACTAATTATAATAAATAATTAGCTGAAAAGGAACGAAGGGCCGTCGCCGTTAAAATACTCAGCTTTTCGGGGACCGTAACAGCAGCACCCGGAAACAGGGAACCATCCCCGAGGCGCTTAAAACAGCGAAAAATTGCGTTAAACAAATAACGATCACGCGTTTGAACGCGTGATAACTTCATGCGGGCTGCGGTATACGCGCGAAATCCAGCATGAAAAAATACAATTAGAAATGCGCGCGGTTAAAAGATATAGGCGATATGTACGCGCCGCGCGAACAAAAATTGTGAACAGACTCACAAAGAATCACCCCATGATTATAAAATTAAGCGCAAAAATCCAATAATTAACAAAATGGGTGACAGATAATAAATGATTTATCATCTCACTTTCCTAGCCTTTCACCCCCGAACATCCTCACTTTTTGGTATATAAGCCAGGATTTTCGGGCAGATTTTGGGATTTTGCTCTCTCGATTCGCGCTATACAGTAAGTCTCGTTCGGCAGTTTGAACAATAATATTGAACTTATTGAAGCAAATTAAACTTATAATATTTTCGCTGTTCGAATTCATAATATTTTCGCATATTTGCAATTCGAACTTATAATATTTTCACGTTTTTAAAGCTGAACATAAAATATTCGATGAACGTCAAATTCATAATAAGAGAATCGAGTTGGCAACTCCCCGCTAAAATTACTAATCGTATTTTCTTTTGTACCATTAATAGAATCGAACATCCAATAGCGAAATTGCGCTCCGAGCCATAAAAGCAAGTATTATAAGTTGCGAGTTCTCCTTAATTAATTTTTTTTTTAAATCAAAGTGACGTAGTGCAAAAGATTCCACCTGAGTTCTTTTTTTTTGTGAACTTTAGTGCGTTAAAATAATCAGCAGTGCTTCAACACCTCTTTTTTTCTTTCCGCGAACGGTGTGCGAGGGGAGGGGAAGCACTGCTCTGCGTTCTCATAATGAGCGCAGTAAAATTACAGTATAAGAAAGAACAGTAGGCTCACTTGGCGTCGGTGCCTTTGATCTCATAACTAAAAGATCTGCCATATTACTGGTTGTGCGCGGGTTTCAATTAGTAGTGCAAGTTTTCGGCCAGCACCAAGATGGTTTTATTGATAGGGGACGCACAATATAGTTTGTCACCATATTGTTGATTATGCATATCATGCGCACAAGTCATGCGCAAGGGACGTTTTTCAGCAGAGTGAGCCTACTGTTCTTTTATACTGTGGTAAAATCCCGTTTCCTCCGAGCGAGTCAATGTTCTCTCGGGCGCGGGGGTTAGCGTTCTCTCTGTATCTTTCTCGCTCTGTCAAGATCTATCTTGCAGGAGACAATTAGCCAAGGATGCGCGCTACATGGCGTACACTCTTCCCCGTCAACTGTCCTTACAAAGTCCTCGTGACTTTAGCGCAGGTGCGAGGATCGGCGTGCTTTTAAATGTTTCGCCATTCTCGACAGCACCGGGGCGAACACTTCGGTACCGCTACAAACAGACGCTTCCACCCCCGTGTATGGTGACAAGTATATGTTTCCCGCTCCCCTCCAGTTCGCGCTCTTTCGGCGTTCCAGCGTCTCTCGAACAATATTGTTAAGCATCGCGTGAAGCACCAGACCTCCGCGACCTCGTGATCTCCTATTTCACTTACACACATGTGCATTATTTTCTGTAAATTTTCTCGAGTAATTTCATTAATCGACGAAATGGCATTTTCGCGTGCAGAATGGACCGATCTAGACGCGCAGGAAGAAGGGTGCAGTTAAAGCGGCCGTACGAAAATTACATGGAACACGGCGAATTTGACACGCTGGTGTTCAGGTACCCGCTTCCCGCGATCCTCTTCAATCCTCCGCCGCTTCCAGCGCCAGCGGCTGCTCACCTAGGTCCCTCCTCCTTGTGACAACTCACAGGATCCCTGTCCAAAGTCATTGTCCCACGGGCCCCCTTCGCAAAACATACCACTAAATACCGTCGCTGCAGCGCCCCGGGCCCTACCACTGCCTTCACCATCCATCCTTTTCACGTGACACCACAAGCGAATTAAAAAAAAATATAATACACATTATCGAAATAAAAATATGTAATTATCCGATCCTAACACCGCCGGATGTAACATTTATTTCTGTATAACAAACCAATTCCAAAAACTTTTCTATAATCTATAAATCTACTATTGTATAATAAAACTTTAAAGTTTACAGCGACAAATAAGGAGCAAAATAAAGAATATATTAAAAATATAATTATTGGGTAAAAGATTATGTATCTTTAGTTCTGGATATCACAAAATACACCTTTTTTTTTTCTACATTTTTATATTTTTCTATATTTTGGCACGATCAATTCTCTGATGGGCTCGATATGGCCAACGAACCTCTCGTGATTTCAAAAAACAATTAAATTCTCGTTGATCGAAATGTTATTACAGCGTACAATAAAAATTCGGGAACGTATATTTGTATGTGTATGTAAAATCAAAATGTATATGTTTGTCCATAGTATTGAGACCTCGAAAAAAATATATAGAATAATTTAACCTATACAATAAACGGAAAAACGGAAGACAATCGGCAACAGTTACGAGAAAGTCCACAGATCATAAAGATTTTTGACCATAGACTTCAGGCAGCAACTACATAAATGTTAGATTGACTTGCTAAATTAAAATTGTGTAGTGATTTATAGCTCGTTACTAGATTAACTCGATTAATAGGTATTTCTATTAATCGAGTTAATCCAGTAACGAGCTGTTGTGAGTGTAATGTACTCACACAACAAATGTCATGGGTAAAGGTGTCAAATGACACTGCGCTTGCAACACCGTTCGGCCTTCACACTGGACGTCGCACCGGGCAATGCACCTGGTTGCCAAACAACACCCAAAAGCTCCTGATTTTGGGTGGAAAGTACGTAACCAGCAATTGCTGGCTAAGCGAGTGCACTGACCGAAGGCCAGTGATCGTGGGAAAATCCCCCCCCCCCCCCGATAACAAGCCAAAAATTGGTGTATATAAACACCACAAAAAGATAACAAGTGGGCTTAATTGCATATCGTACAGCGACGCTCGGTCTACGTCGCTCGTTATAACACCTTTTTGTACAATTTAACACGGGTTTTATGATTAACAAAAACTTGTGATTCAGTTGGAAGGAAATATATAGTGTTTAAACAACTCTCGCCATTATCTCTCTGGAACCTGACTCCGAGGAGTCCACGGCAGCGATCCTCGATACCGTGTCCCGAAACAAAGGCACAACGAGAGGGAAAGACTCGAGAATGTAGGTCAGTGCCAGTAGGCCCGCTATAATCCTGAATTTCCCAGTCGTGCGCTCGTAGGTCCAAATTTTAAAGTCAATAAACTTAATTTCTATAACTTGGGATCGGACCCGATGCAGTCTTTAGTCGGGGATGAGAGTAGATCAAATTATGAATAAATGATAAATCAAAAATCTAACTAAACTATGTATTTATTAATAACACGCATTTTTTTATAAACAAAAATACAGACTTGCGGGGTGAATAATAATGGGTGGCACTTACTTGAACACGGTTCAAATAGACGCAGTGCATTTGGACACGGTGCTTTTGGACACGATATCTTGCGCACGGTTCAAATGACCACGGTGCATTTACACACTGTGCATTTAGACACAAAAGAAATTTTATTAAAAATGTACCAGTTTTATGCACACGTAAAATTTGATCACCGGATATTTGCACACAAAAAAATAACCACCGTTCACTTGGACACGTAAAAGTTGCACACCATTCATTTGCACACCGCTCACTTGCACACCATTCACTTGCACACTGTTCACTTGCCCACCACTCATTTGCACACCAAGAAATGCGCACCGATCATTTGCACACGGAAAAATGCACACCAATCATTTGCACATGGAAAGATGCGCACTGATCATTTGCACACGGAAAGATGCGCACTGATCATTTGTACACGGAAAAATGCGCACTGATCATTTGCACACGGAAAGATGCACACCGATCATATGCACACCGTTCAATTGCACACCATTTAAGTCGCAAACCCATGTGGTACAGTGAATGCTTTACACACACACACACACACACACACACACACACACACACACACACACACACACACACACACACACACACACACACACACACGAGGGGGGGGGGTCCAAGTCACTAACCCATGTATTGCAAACGCAGCCATAATGTATGAATATTTAATATGCGTTTGATTGAACGTTGTGCAATTGAACATTGTTCAATTGAACGGTATGCAAATAAACGGTGTCCAAAAGCACCGTGTGCAAATGATCGGTGTGCATCTTTTCGTGTGCAAATGATCAGTGCGCATCTTTCCGTATGCAAATAATCGGTGTGCATCTTTCCGTGTGCAAATGATCGGTGCGCATTTCTTGGTGTGCAAATGAGTAGTGGTCAAGTGAACGGTGTGCAAGTGAATGATGTGCAAGTGAGCGCTGTGCAAATGAATGGTGTGTAACTTTTATGTGTCCAAGTGAACGGTGGCCATTTGTTCGTGTGCAAATATCCGGAGGTCAAATTGTACGTGTGCATATAACTGGTATACATGTTTAATAAAAATTTTTTTGTGCCCAAATGTACAGTGTACAAATGCACTGTGGCAATTTGAACCGTGCGCAAGGTATCGTATCCAAAAGCACCGTATCCAAATGCACCATGTCCATTTAAACCGTGTGCAAGTGCACCGCTCCCAATAATAATATCTAAATTCGTGATACAGAAATATGTGTTTATATATATAATTAAAATTTTTTAGAATATATTAATTACCATACAGCGATTTAGAATACATAAATATCGATACTTGAGATTATTATATATATATATATATACAACCAGATTTCTTATACTTAATCTTAACTACATCAAAGTCACACTAACCAAACCCCACAAGGTTTTCCATCGGCAACAAGCTCTCGCCATACCCGGGTAGAATCCGTGTAAGCGGGCTGCCCGAAATTCAAAAGGAGAGCTCCCGCGTCGGTCAGGCGACCGAGGCGTCGCGACGCACACATTAAGAAGAAATATCCCCAGACCCAGACGTTACAATGATCCAAAAGACCAAACGATGAGAGATCTATTTGCGAAATGCTGACGAGATATCCGGTGGAACACACGTGCAGATGGTCTTACGCTCTTTATCAGTGGTCCTCGAAATTCGGCCGCCGCCGAGCCGACGAATCAATCCCACTCTTACCGACCTCTATGCCTCGCGCGTGTTCCCTACTCCGGAGCGCTCGGAGGGTTCGAAATCGTGTGTTTAATTCTATGTACTCGCGGAGCCATGCAGATTGGGAGAATTGTAATACGCGGTATATTTGTGTTATGCGAAGACCGTGGCGCGTGCACTGCTGCAGATTACGGTAATGAATAATGTAACGCTTTTTATCGTAAACAGTTGCGAGCAGTTTCTCCTCTCGCGTACCGAGCGGTTTGTCGCGTGTTCTGCAGAATAGTAGATCGGCGTGCACGTCGTGAAGGTGTTGTGGATATTCGAGATCGACTTCGAGAATGTAACCCGTGGACAAATCCGTGGCAATCGCGCTTACGTTAAAATTTGAAATATCTTCAATTGAAATTCACCCATTGAAATTTGGCGTAGGGCAGAGATTGACACATTGCTCATTCATACAAATTATTAACGTCAAAGTACATCAAATATGACGATGGTTTTTGATAAGTCGTACGATTGCATGTACTTATTATTAGCTCGCGTGTATCTGCCTGATCATTGACTGAGACCACCACGTATACCGCGTTCCATAAACAATACCATATCGATATCTGTGAGTAGCTCAAAATTGACACATGTATGTTTCAGCATGGCGTCCCACGTGAAACACGGTCATGTGTAATAATGCGCGAGATCGAGACCGTAACTTTTGATACACGTGTCGCGAAAATTTTCAAAAATATCAACCAATAATAAAACATCTGTTTTTAAATATAAATCGCTGTATTCGTCCAAGGTGTGGATGGAGAATCGTCTCCAGACGTTCTCGGCGTGCACGTAATCGCTCTCAGATACCGTATCACCAAAGAACTGAAAAATGATTTGCGCGGTGGTAAACACGTGTCCTGCAGTTGCGTTATTCACGCAATCTACGTACTCGTACGAAAATACACCTTTTCGAGTAAATGAATTAAATTCTTCGTCAGAAAGGTTTGAAAATTCAGACCATACAATTTTTAATTTATCGCTATTGAAATACGATGCTAATTAATCGAAACCGGTGTTAAGGAATTTGTATGAATCTATAAATCGTAACCCTATATAATTTCGCGAGTCTTTTTTGGTAGTATCTTTAACGAATTTAATAAAAAAAATATACTTCTCTTTTGTTATTGGTAGCAGACTGACGCAGCCCTCGAAAGCGCTTGCTATTTCCTTTATTATAAAATGTGAATCGTAGCCGGATAAGCTATTGAAATATAAAATAAATTTTTATAATTTAGATTACAATTTGAATGCGCGGGACCACGATATCTACCAGTTATATGACAATGATCACGCACCCGCGTATCATGCGTGAACGGTTTATCACAGATATGACAATGCGTCGCGCTACGGTACGCTGCCACTGTTCCTTCGACAACGTGTTCATGGAAACATTAGCGGATAAACGAGTCTTAACGTTATGCGCCAATTCTTCTAATTGTTTCGTGAACCATGATATGCAATCGGGATCACGATGAAACCGATGCGCGGATAACGCGTCGTCGTACGAGCATCGCACGTAATAGCCAATGCTGAATACCTGGTGATGCTGGTATGTGTACGATCTTCGCTTCGTGTCAGATTGCGTCTTTTGCAGTAGGCACTCCAAATCAGCGTACACGACGAAGAGAAGTCGTTCCTTGTTCTTGTGGTTACGGAACTTCAACCACTTTTTCTGTTTACTCGGTAATAGTATGGCACAGTCATTCATCCGATGGCAGTCTACAGCAATTGTAATTTTTCTTCGAAATCGAAGTAGTGCAAGCACCTGCGAATAACAAAGAAAATTTATTTTTACTATTTAATAAAAATTATAAACACGTTTTTATAAAAAAATTAATACTTACCGATCACAAATGTATTTTCTGCATTTATTCTTGCTCAATTGCGAGCTTATAAGTCGGGATAGATTTTTTATCAGCATAAAGTGTCTAACGTTGCCCTCGTTATCTTGCATGTATAATAAATTTACATGCTTCTCCTTCTTTTCGTCGGAGAGTCGCAGGGAGACAAATCTATCCTCTTCGATGCCATATACGTTGATTGAAATATTATTATTAAGTCGTTCAAATTTTCTAATATTCTTCAGCGCGACTGGAAACTCTAAGTCTCCAAAATTCAGAATCGCACTGTAATGCGGATACGATCATTTCCGAGCAGAATGATCTTGAGTAGGATGCAAAGCAGCAACCACCGAAACCATGCAACCATGCGAAACACGCGTTGTCTTCTGAATGCACGTTAATCACCGCTCTTTTTAGCATAATATGCTTCGGTAATGTAATCTGACATCCCGCACGCATAGGATTGTATTTATTTATATTTACAGTTAAATTTAATATACGCGATAACGTCCACACGCTGTCACGCTCTTGAAATTCTTCGAGCAACGTCAACGTGGCTTCGATAACGTATCGCTCGTACCATTCGTTCAAATCTGATACTTGGAAGAACGCGTAATTTTTTGTATTCACACTTTTGTTGGCACGTTTATTCCCGGCTACAAATTCGCCATTGAACGGGGTATTTACTTTTACACTACCGTGTACGTTTATTGCCTCCCGCACTCGTTCAAGCACAATGTTTTTTAGCCTCTTCTAAAAATTGACGTGGTTCGATGTGATGCACATTAATCATCACACCGGTTAAAATACGGTTCTTGAACGCAGTATCTATTTCACGCCACTCAAGTCTCGCGTTATCGCTATTGTCACTAGTGCTCGCGTAATTACCGCCTATGTGCATAAAACGTCTTTGCAGTCGTGTTTTTTTACCCTCGAATCGCGCGATTCTCGCTACTAAAGATTGTCTCTGTCCAACAGCAAGCCGAGGACGCTTGGCACGATTGCGTTCCTCGAGCTGTTCAATGTATTCCTCACATTGTTGCAACCATGTAAAAAATTCACCCAATGTAGCGACTCCGTTTGCTTGTTCTAAGAGTTCGCGTTCCACTCGTCCGAAATTTTCCATTATGTAAAAACGCAGATTCGTTTAACCCGCCTTGAAAAGCTTGTGTAGGTTTCACGTTCTGACAAACCAACTATAACTCGAATCCTTGATCTTTAGCTCTAAGGGGATGCTTTAAGGGTATTCGTCATATATACCCATACTATTTGTAAATAGTCACGTGACCTTTGAAGTCTGTGGACCGCCTGAGCTTCGACATATGCTCAATGGTAATATTGGTAATAAAGAAATTTTTTGGAGGGTGAATATTAAACGTATTCTTAAGTTTTTCAGCGAGCATGTCAACTATTATATATATATATATATATATATATATATATATATATATATAATAATAATAATAATAATAATAATAATAATAATACGAGACAAAAAGCGAAAGAATAGTATGGTGATGAGGGGGAAAGTGTAAGAGGGATTGACTAAATTTTTTTTTAAATTACATATATATATATATATATATTCTTAATTAATTATTACATATAAAATAAAAAGTACAGTTAGTGTAAAACTATAAATATAAAAATATAAATGTATATTATTCATAAAAACTATTCCTAAATTTCTAAATCATTGATTAGAGGCTCCATGTTCAATAATCGGCGCAAATTCATCGCGATCCCAATCTTTCAAATCCTCGTCAACCAGTGGCTCCATATTAAATAATTTGCGCAAATCAAATACGTCGGCCATGCCAAATTCTCTATAAGAATGATTTATTAGATCAGCATTATGATCCTGATTGATCTTCCTAAAGTATTGCGTCCAAATTTTTTTTTCGATATTGATAAAGCCGGGGATGTGTATATCAGCGTAAGAAAACCACGGCTGTAAAAAATTTATAATTATAATTTTATATATATATATATGTATATAATGACATTAAATTGAATAATCTACAACGTATCTGTAGTCCTACGGAACCGCGCATCGAAATTAAATTATTCAATGGTATATACGTTTGATTTTGTTGTGGAAGTAATGGTACTGTAATACTATTGGCAAATGTGACACCTGCAATTGGTGTCTTGTCTACGTATACGAACTGTAAAATTTTAAAAATTATTATACACTTTACCGCACATAAAACTTGCACCGTCATTTATATTTACAACTTCTACTGGACATACAATCTGTACAGTATGCATCTTGGAATATATTTTAATAATTAGTCGGAGTTTTTCAGAAAGTGAAACCTATTATTCCGACGACTGAATTGCGATCTCAAACGCTTGATCTTTTTGGTCTAAGAATTGCTCTAAGGGTCTTGCCATATATATCCATGCTACTTGTTTACAACTAATAAGCCTATGGACTTCGACATATGAAAACGTGTTCAATTGTATCGAAAATATTTTTATTTTAGGGGATAATATCAAACGCAGCTGTAAGTTTTTCCGTTGAGCACGTCGACAAAAGTATCCAAATGCAATAAAATTAATATCGACGTGACGATAAAGTTTCAAGTCGAAGAAAATCTATATACACTGCCGGACAATGATTCAACCCATTCTGTCCTAGCAAAATTTATATAGGACAAATCCTAGATAAATTTGCTAGGGAATGGGGCGAATCATTGTCCTGCAGTGTACATATCTTCGAACAAAATGAATATTAAATGTTTTTGGGAACCGGTATAGGAAACATCAATATTCGCAGCAATAAAAAAAAACGGGATAAGATTTACGGAATATATATATATATATATATATATATATATATATATATGTATGTATGTATGTATGTTTTACCATCTTACATATTTTATTAAGATGTTTATTATTATTATTATTATTATTATTAATGTTTATAAATATAAACAATTTCTTCGCGCCGATATTTCGGCTGCGCTTAGGTAAGAAAAGGTATAGCGTTGAATCACGACTTTTAGAAACGTCTACCTAAGGTGCATAGTACAAAAATGTGTACAACAATGTTATCAGTTTTTTTCATCAGACCTGGCTCGAACGTAAACTGCTTTTACGTATTACTCTTAACCGAAAAATTCATGTAAAAACCATATCCTCACGTTCAGGTCAAGAGATATAGACGAAATATAACTGCTTAGAAAGTGCATAGGGTTACAGTCATTGTGAGACCTTTGACGCAAAGAATCGAAGTAATTCTCAAAAAAATGGCTTTGAATAACGCGGAAGTAATTGATATCGCGAACGATGCAATGGTGATAGATATCGAGGACGACGTGGATAATGTGATAGACATCGTGGATAATGTTCAAGATAACGAGGAAGATGTCATCGTGGACGATGCTGACGACATTATGGATGTTAACTTTGAGGATGTGATGGACGATGAGGATGAAGAAAGCGTAATATCCGAGAACAGCAATTATGCTAGTGATCACAGTAAAGCATTTAACGATACTCTCGAGAAACATCTAACACACGTAGAAATAAGTACGATATCCTTGCGCACAAAACATTGTGCGATATATTTTTATTATACAACAGGAGGCACTTATTCAGCATGTGCTGAGTGTATAATGCGAATAGCAGATACAGATTTCCAAATAATGCATGCCTTTCGCAAGCATGTAACTGACGCGTTCGGTAGGCTGGATAGCAAATATTGTTCGAATTGCAGACAGCCTATGTTCGTCCTAATTCCATGCAATATGTGCCCAGTGTGCACACAGTAAAAAAGACGTTGTAAAAAAAGAAAACATAGGACAACTTGATCAAGTAAGTTTTTTTTAGATATATATTTAAAGTATATATATATATAATAATGTTAAATTAAGAGATTAATTAATAATTTATTTTTTTCCCAGCCATGCGTATGGAGAATATGGATTGACAGATGTATGGGATCAATTATTTGGAATGCCATCGTTAATGGATAAAAAATCATGAAGTTTTGGAATTAACAAAATATATATATACTTGAATTTAATTATTAAATAATGTATTATTAAAAAAAAATATATGTATTAAATATATATGAAATGCAAGTTTCACTTTCCCATCCAACAAAATTTCTCGTTCGCTCTCTCTCACCCTCATTCCTCGCATGCTCTAGCTCTCACTCATCGCTTTTACCCATCGCACGCTCTCGCTCTCACTCGCACTCATCACACGCTCTCGCTCCCATCCGTACGCCACCATCTTTACACGCTCTCACTCGCTCACTCACTCATTGTGTACGCTATCGTTTGCGATATTTTTTTTTATTAAGGAAAAAAAAATATATGAAATAAAGAAAAAAAATAGGTAATATAAGTTTTACAAATATTTATTTTTTATATTTATACATATAAAGAGGTGTAATAATTTTTCTTACATATTAAACGCTAAAGCTAGGAGCTCACAATCGACGAGCCGATGTTTATCAAAAGTGTCACTGGTGCGTATCGCGTTAGGTATTTGATCAGGATTTGTTATTGTTGAACGCGATATTGGAGAACCGCGTAAACTGTATGTCGACATTATCGACGATTTTAAGTAGTCGATCAAACGTTAATTCGATACAATCATCAAGCTCGAACATACGGCGTATGGTCGGTTCAGTCATTACTATGCGTACGTTGTTAGATTCTAATCGTATAAAGTTGACGTCATTGATCACACAAATTCTAGCCGTTAACGGTCCAACGTTTATGAAGTTGTTTGCGTCTTTGTAATTAGTCCGAAGGAGATTGAGAACGTTCAGTCGCTGCTCGTAGAGTCCCTTCCACGTTTCGAAAGACATTATCAGTTCGTTCCTCCGATGATCTCCTATGGATATCTCCACGTAACTAGGTGGACCAACATTGATGCCAATCTCAAGATATTTGTACCATGTATTTGTTAGCGGGTATCGCCTGCTTAGTATGCGAACCGCGCGACGCTCCGACAAAGTACTGTAGAAAAAGCAATAATATAAAAGTAATATTTTACAAGTAATAATATAAATGTTGAAAAATAAAAGTTCACAAAAATCAAACTTACGCGTCACATTTCTTCTCACACGACATAGTATCGTAACAACGTTTCATACCACTGCTGCTTTCTTTGGCGGAGAACATTTCGTTCGAGTAGTTCATACAATACTGATTGTATGAAAAATAGTCTGACTTACCAGTTACGATAGAGGGGGAAATTTTTTTTTTAAGAGAGGGAAAAATTCTTTAAAGAGAGGGAAAATTTTTTCAAAGAGAGGGAGAGACAAATGTTGAAATTTAATATCCTTCCTTCGGGAAATAATCTCGAACATGTCATAACATGTTTCGATTTAAAAGTAAAAAATGCTAAGAGAATGTAAATAAACGTACAAGAACATTAAAAAAACGTTAAGTGTAAAACGTGAACAAACGTTAAACGTATGTGAACAAACGTGAAACGTATGTTTAACGTTCGTTCACGTTTTTTTTCACGTACGTTTCACGTTCTTTTACGTTTTACATTTAACGTTTATTACGTTCTTTACGTTTTTCACATACGTTTAACGTTCACGTTTATTTACGTTCGTTTCACGTACGTACATAAACGTGAACGAACGTTAACGTATGTGAAAAAAAACGTAAAGAACGTAATAAACGTTAATTGTAAAACGTAAAAGAACGTGAAACAAATATAAATGAACGTGAACTAACGTGAAACGTATGTGAAAAAAACGTGAACGAACGTGAACAAACGTACAAGAACGTTAAACAACGCTAAACAGTGTAAAATACGTAATAAACGTTAAATGTAAACGTAAAAGAACGTGAAAGAACGTTAAAAACATGAAAAATAACAGATTGCAAGGATGGGGATAATAAGAAAAAAATGATATATTTATAAAGAGTATATGTTTATTTATGACAATGCCACCAATTAGATATATTAAATACATTTTGTAAAGCGCAATTTGTCACATGTTGTGTACAACGTAAGGTATGCGTAACATCCATCTCGTTTAAAGATCCTATATCTTCATAGTGTGCCTCAATATTTTCAACGTATATGTCTTCTCTCGCGTCATCCAGGAGTAAATTCTGCAACCATTTTCGTTTGTCGTGTCCTTTGACGTATACGACGGGCGATGTTTCGTTCTTAGTCAGCGTCGTTGTAATCAATTTCTTAGCCATGTCATATGAAATTAT
Organism: Monomorium pharaonis; assembly: GCF_013373865.1. Taxonomy (NCBI): domain Eukaryota; kingdom Metazoa; phylum Arthropoda; class Insecta; order Hymenoptera; family Formicidae; genus Monomorium; species Monomorium pharaonis. The sequence goes on along the minus strand of NC_050467.1, from coordinate 30,765,243 downwards.
TCCATCATTCCATTGTAGTCCATGATGATGCGTAAGCAACCACGATGCCTGACGTTTGTCGGCGTTGTTGAGTCGATGCCATGGCATGGGATTTCGAAAAATGTAGTGAAAGAGTTCAAATCCATCTCCGAGAGCGGCAAACTTCTTAACAATAAACTTTCCTCTAACGAAAAAACCTTGCAAGTCCACGAACGTTGGTATGGACATGACGGTGTGTCTGTCCTTCGCTCGACCTTCGATGCATTGTAGATTTATATATTGTCTCCAAATTGATTTCAGGAGAAAAGTATGGCGGTACACTTAGGTGATTTTGCGCACAACGTTGGTCAATGGGTTGTACTGAACCACACGATCGTGTATGATAAGACAGTACGCGGTGATGCTCGCTGGTACGTTCTCTTTGCATTCAAACTCTAAACGCACGTCCACGGTCGCGCTTTTGACCGATTCATTTTGTCGAGAGCAATCGATGATTACGAACGGGCCTTTTTGCCGAAAAATTGTGACAGTTTGATTCAGCTCGAGATAGTCATATCCGTAATAGGTTTTACAGAAACGTGTGTATGTGTCATAGAGAATCGACCATTTATTTTTTTCAAAATCCAGATTCATATCATCATACGGATAACATTCCGAGTTTAGATATAGTTTTACGTTTGTCAATTTGCAATGATCGAATCGACTCGCGTCTTCGAGCATGACGTTCTTCCGACCGGCTTGCAGAGCGAAAATGATATATCGTGGCTTTTCGAGTTGAGTAGCAGTCTTAATGGCCCACGAATGTTGGGTTGTGCGTTGCAACAGCGGAAACTCGTACAGATCCCATGAACGAAAAGCCATGCTCAGATATCGTCCACTTTCGAGAGCACGCAACATCGACAGTTTATTTATCTCGTTCAGCAGTACGTGTGGCATTCGCCACTGTACTTTGAATAAATCAATTTCAGGCTCTCTCGCCGGTTCACCAACTAAACAATTGTTGTCGTTGCGCGCGCGTATCAAGATCAACTCATGACGAGCGTTAATCACCACGCGTCTGTAATCTTCGCAAAATCCCAGTAGCATGTTGAGTGGTACACAAAAATTAAAATATCCGTTTGGGGGATTCCATGGATCCCAGCCGGCGTTCCTTGCGATTACGCTTCTGTCGGATGACATAGTTACATAGTTCTTGAGGGAGCTGGTTATTCCAACGTTTCTGTTGCGATCAATCTCCACACCGTCGAGCTCGTATCGAATTTCAGTAGGAATAGGAGGGTGACTACGGGGCTCCGAGGAGGGGTGAGGGGCGGGGGGGTATTTGCGGGGAGGGGTATGACGTCACGGGGGGGTATGACGTCACGCGGGGAGGGGGGATGACGTCACACAAACGGATGCCGCCGCTTATCAGTATAAACATTTATGTAAACAACATGCTAGTTGTAACCTGATATAAACAAATACCTGTCGGTAGCCGCTTATCAGTATAAACATTTATGTAAACTACAAGTCAGTTGTAACTAGATATAAACAATAACTTGCCGGTCACCGCTTATCAGTATAAACATTTCTAAGAAAAATAATATGCGAGTTGCAACTTGATATAAACAATTAGGCCCTGCGGCTAGAAGTAGTAATTAGGTATAAACAATTTTTATCTATGGGTCTTTCTATCGCTTATCAGTATAAACATTTTTTAAGTAAAATAATATGCGAGTTGCAACTTGATATAAACGAATTTCTAAGAATATTTATCGTACGGAGCGCCGAATCATCGGCAGCTGATAAATTTATTCGACAGCTCTTGGAATAGCTATAAACAAAAATCGCTGACCATATCCGGTAGCGGTTTGTTATAAACAAATTTTTTATCGCGACAAGGAGCGCCGAACCGTCGGCAGCTAATACTTCGACACGTTTCTTCCTGTCGCGGTGTTATCTCCCTGCTTAGCGCTCTTGTTAGAGGTAGCGGCTCGTTATAAAGAAAATAGTGAATGTTTATCGCACGGAGCGCCGAACCGTCGGCAGCTTAAATTTCTAGATAATAAATCGGTAGTGACCACCGGCAGCTAAAATATCTAAACATTTGATCGACATTTATCGCCCGGTAGCTTTAAGCGGAAAGCTATGCATAACTATAAACAAATGCATGAGACAAAGGGCTAACAGTGAAATATAATTGGTCCGGAAGAGCACGGTGCCACAGTAAGCGTGAAGTCTTCAACCCGAGCGAATCAAAGTGAATTAATTCCTAAGTATTGTGAATTTTAACGTGAAGAATGGCTAATCAGTTAAATGAAGTGGACATTATAGATATCGCGGACGATATAGAAATTGTGAATATCGCGGACCATGAACAAATTGTGGATATCGTAGACGATACAGAAATTCTGGATATCGCGGACGATATAGAAATTGTGAATATCGCGGACGATAAAGAAGATATTGATATTGCAGGCAGTGATTACGAAAACTCCAACGATGAAGACATGGTAGTCGATGATTTCGAAAATTCCTACGAGGATGATGAAGACAGCTTAGTATCCGATGTTAGTGATTCTACGAGTTATTCCATTGACTTTGTCGATCGCGTGGAAAAATTTGTTTCACATGAAGATTTTCTTAAATTAAACGAGCGTTCCGAACATTGCGCGATATTTTTCTTTTATTCTACGGGTGGTGCTCTAGCTCTCTGTGCCGAGTGTATGATAGACATGTGGGACATTAGAGAAGGCATGAGTGCTGTTAGGGAGCATCAAACGGATCGGCTAGAAAATTTGGATCATCGGGCTTGCTCAAATTGCCGTCAATCCATGTACGTGATAATTCCGCGCAACATGTGCCCAGTGTGCAGTTTGTAAAGACTTTAAATACATAACCGTACAACATGGATCAGGAGGACATTGAAGATATCAAATATGTTCTTAACAATAAACGAATATCACCAGTGCAATTTATACGCGATCGAGAACTTGGTATACGTGGAACGCTTGAACGCGTTGCGATACATAGAGTGTATATAAAAAATGAATCTATTTATCCCTGGCCTTATCACGTGAGACAGGAAATATATACTATGGCATTGAATCAGTGTCCGAATGATGAAGTCGCTACGTGAATACGATACTATGTACATTAAAATTCCTGCTGGTATTGGAAGGTGTATTAAATTGTTGATAAATAATATGGTTAAAGTGTTCTTAAAAAATCCTAAAATAACAAATATGCTGCACACGTATGATGATTTTTTTAATGCATGGAATCGTTATGCTTATAAAGACAATGAGAATAATGATCATTTTGGGCGTATGATGAGAACTTATGTTTTCATTCTGCATGAAAAAGAATGCAAGAAAATGCACTATGAAGTGCAAGATTCGGTGCGACGCTGCAAATCATGTAGACGTGTCACGTGCAAGTGCTCCGTTGAAGAATGTAACGTGATTTAAAAAGTGCGAAAAGACGCTAAAACATGGAACAATTCGATTTAGAGGAACGCGAGCTCTTGGAGCAAGCGAACAGAGTCGCTACTTTGGGCGAGTGTTTTACGTGGTTGCAGCGATGTGATGAGTGTGTACAACGGCTCGAGGAACATAGCCGCGTCAAGCGTCCTCGGCTCGCCGTCGAATATAAACAATCGTTGGTGGCGAGAATCGCGCGACTCGAGGGTGAAAAGACAAGATTACAAAGACGTTTCGTGCACGTCGGCGGTGATTACGCGAGTGATAACGCGGAAAGACTCGTGTGGCGCGAGATATATACCGCGTTCGAGAATCGCGTACTGACCGGTGCGGTTATTAATACTAACTATATCGAGCCGCGACAGTTTCTCGAAGATGCCGGAGGTATAGTGCTCGAGAGTGTGCGAGACGCTCTACAAAGACACAACTGTATAAAAGTGAACACCGCGTTCAACGGTGTATTTGTGACTGGTGAAAAAAGCGCTAATAAGAGTATCACCACAAAAAATTGTGAACTGTTTCAAACGTCAAATTTAGACGTATGGTACGAGCGGCGTGTCATCGAGCCCACGTTAGCGTCGCTTAAAGAGTTAGATAAAGAACGCGATAGCGGGTGGGCGCTTTCACGAATTCTCAATTTAACTATAAATGTGAACAAGTTTAATCCTCTACACGCGGGATGTTACGTGACATTGCCGCGAAAAATAATGTTGAAAAAAGCAGTTGTAAACGTTAAATCGAAGGACAATGCATGCTTTGCATGGTCAGTGATCACCGCTCTGCATCTCGTAGAAAGAAACACAGGACTGGAGTCGTCGTACCCTCATTATACGACAGTCTTAAAGTTCGACGACATCAAGTTTCCCGTTATATTAAAAGACATTGGGAAATTTGAGAGACTCAACGATGTGTCGGTCAACGTGTACGGGATCGAAGAGGATAAAATTTTTCCATTACGACTCACGGATAACAAGAGGGAGAAGCATGTCAATCTTTTGTACGTGCAAGATCCGGGGGATAACAACGTGGGTCACTTCACATGGATCAAAAATCTGTCCCGTCTGGTGGGACGCAATTGAGCAAACATGTATGTAAGAAATACATTTGCGATCGGTAAGTAATAATTCTTCATGAATGTGTTTATAAATTGTTTCAAATAGCAGTAAACATATACGTTTTCTTTGTTATTTACAGATGTCTACATTATTTCAGTTCCGATGAAAAGTTACAATCGCACAATGTGGACTGCCAAAAGTTGAATGACTGTGCTGTCGAACTACCAGATGAAAAGGATAAGTGGCTGAGCTTCCGCAACTTACACAACAAGGAACGAGTGCCCTTCGTCGTATACGCCGATCTCGAGTGTGTGCTGCGGAAGATGCAACCAGACACGGAGCCGACGACATACGCCTACCAACAACACGAGGTATTTAGCATAGCGTATTATGTGCGATGCTCATACGATAATGCGTTATCCGTGTATCGGTTTCGTCGCGATCCCGATTGCGTGTTGTGGTTTGCTAAGCAACTTGAAGATTTAGCACATAACGTTAAGATTCGTTTATGCGCCAATGTCTCCATGGGGATGTTATCGAAAGAACAATTAGAGGCATACCGTAGCGCGACACATTGCCATATTTGCGAAAAACCGTTTGCGCCGGATGATAAGCGGGTGCGCGATCATTGCCATCTAACCGGTCGTTACCGCGGTCCCGCACATTCGCTTTGTAACCTCTATTATCAAAATGTGTTGTACATACCGGTAGTCTTCCATAATTTATCCGGATACGATTCTCATTTTATTATCAAGGAAATAGCCACAGCGTTCAAAGGAAAAATTGATTTATTACCTATCACGAAAGAAAAATATATTTCTTTCACAAAGCATGTCCTAAGTACCGCCGATAAATTAGACCCACATAATCACATAAAGTTAAGATTTATAGATTCATATAAATTTTTAAATACTAGTCTCGAGAAATTAGCATCATTTCTGGGTAAAGAAAATCTAAAAATTGTACGTTCCGAATTTTCGCACTTATCCGACGCAGAATTTAATTTATTGACACGAAGAGGCGTATTTCCATACGAGTACGTTGACCGCGTCGAAAAATTGGAAGACACATGTTTACCACCACTCGAATCCTTTTATAGTTCTCTGACCTCCGACACAGTATCCGAGAGCGATTTCGCACACGCCGTCAACGTCTGGCATCGGTTCTCAATTCAAACGTTGGGTGAATACAGCGATCTATATTTGAAAACGGATGTCTTGTTGTTAGCCGACATTTTTGAAAATTTCCGTGATAAATGTTTAGAAAGTTACGGTCTCGATCCCGCGCATTATTACACTCTTCCCGGATACACGTGGGACGCTATGTTAAAATATACCGATATTACTTTTGAATTGCTTACGGACATAGACATGGTAATGTTTATCGAACGCGGTATACGCGGTGGTCTGAGTCAATGTTCAGGCAGATACGCACAGGCTAACAACAAGTACATGCAGACCTACGACCCATCGAAACCATCGTCGTACCTTATGTACTTTGACGTTAATAATTAGTATGGCTGGGCGATGTGTCAGCCGTTACCCTACACTGAATTTCAATGGGTTTCAACGTTTCAAATTTCGACTTGAACGCTATCGCTCCGGATTCACCCACGGGATACATTCTCGAGGTCGATCTCGAGTATCCTCGAGACCTTCACGATCGACACACTGACCTACCTTTCTGCCCGACGCGCGAAAAACCGCCCGGCAAGCGAGAATGTAAACTTCTCGCCACGCTCTACGATAAAGAACGTTAAATTATACATTACCGAAACTTACAGCAGTGTACGCGTCACGGTCTTCGTATCGCGAAGATACACCGCATATTAAAATTCGCGCAATCTCCATGGCTCTGTAAATACATAGAATTAAACACACAATTCCGAACTCACGCCAAAAATGATTTTGAAAAAAACTTGTATAAATTAATGAACAACGCGGTATTCGGGAAAACCATGGAGAATGTGCGTAATCACGTTAACGTTAAATTATTGACGAAATGGAAGGGTCAGCACGGTGCGGAGGCAATGATCGCGAAACCGAATTTTCATAGTCGTAGCATTTTTTCAGAGAATCTTATTGCCATCGAACTAAAAAAACTCAAGGTGAAATTCAACAAACCGATTCACGTAGGCATGTGCATTTTAGATATTTCTAAGACGTGTCTATACAAATTTCATCACGAGTGTATGGTACCTTTGTATCGCGACAAATGTAAAGTCATATACACTGACACCGATAGTCTCGTATACCACGTCGAGTGCGATGATGTTTATGAGACGATGAAACGCGATATTGCTAGGTTCGACATGAGCGATTATCCGGTCGACAATGCGTACGGCATGCCTCTCAAAAATAAAAAAATACCTGGTCTAATGAAAGATGAAAACAATGGTGCAACAATGACCGAGTTCGTCGGACTTAGAGCAAAAATGTACGCGTTGAAAGTGGACGGGAAAAAGGACACCAAAAAAGCAAAAGGTGTCAAGAATAACGTAATAGCGCGAGCCATAACGTTCGAAGATTACACCCGCTGTTTGAAAGATGAGATTGAGATGACGCGTCGCCAGTCGTGTATACGATCCAAGTTACACGAAGTATACACAGTGTCCGAAATGAAAATTGCTCTAAGTCCGTACGACGATAAGAGATATCTCATACCCAATTCGATCGAAACGTTACCGTGGGGACATTATCGGATATCCCTATAATATATTTGTATATATTTTGCACCTGATGTACTTGTAATTTACATTCCATGTATTTTATATTTTACATATATTTGTTAATTTTACATCTAGCGTTTCATATATTTTATAGTTTATATTTTTTATTTTTTACATTTTATACTTATTTTATAATTTTACATTTAGCGCTTCATGTATTTTATATTATACACATATATTACATTTTATGTATTTTTGTGAGTCTTTTTATACTATTGTAATTTGTATTTTATGGTATGCATTTTATATGTTAATTTTCTATGAAAAATTAATTAAAGTTGACTACATTATACATTTTATAATACGTATTAATAAGAAAATGTATTAAGGATGATGAATGGATGGATAGGTAATAAAGAAGTCTCGTATATATACACCACTTATTATAAAAAACTGTATTTTTATTTTTATAAGTTTACATTACACTTTTATATGATTATAATAAAGAAAATATTCTTATATAACATTGTCTTTGTGAATCCACGAATTATGTGATCCATCGAATCCCAACCACTTGACGTAAACCTTGTCACCCTTCCTGCGCAATACTTTCTCCACGAGATAAACGTCCGGGTGAGTCGCACGATGCAACTCGTGCTCGTAGAACGCTCCAACTATAGATGTTCCGCGATAATCCTCTAGTAAATAAGTTACAGGATTGGTATGCTGTACTTTAATAATTTTAAACACCTCGGTTGTCCAATTCGGTGTGTAACCCTTTTCAAAGACTGTCTTAAATTTGCTTACGCGTACAGAGTCACCGACTTTAAATTTCGCTCGACCAGCAATCTTTATCGAGCTGTACACCGTATTCAAGAGTCTTTCAGCCACAGCAGGGGTTACGTCGACGGGTCGCATACCGATAGTTCGGTGTTTCCGAGAGTTGTAATTTGACACGAGATTCGGTAACAGGTCAATCCACTTGTAATTGCCGTTGAGTGTAAACTTCTTCCACATGTCGTTTTTCAGCGTACGGTTAAACCGTTCGACGACCGATGCCTTCATTACCGAGTACGTGGAATAATGATTAATATCATGTTTTTTCAATATTTTCTGCACATCGGCATTGTAAAACTCTTTTCCCTTATCAGTCTGTAAATTTTTCGGACATCTTGCGCTCTCTCGAATTATCTCGACGATAGCATCAGCTGTCTCGCTTCCACCCTTGCTTTTGAGCGGAATGGCCCACGCGTGTTTGCTCAACACATCGATGACGGTGAGTATGTAGTGGTAGCCTCTGTTAATACGTGAGTACGGAATCATCTCGACGATATCAGCCTGCCATAGATCGTCGTAGCCTCGAACTATGACGTGTCTACGTTGAAAATTTCTTCTCGCCGGAGCATGCAGTTCCTCGACGAGTCGTCGCCTTTCGGAACTAATATTGGATTTTAACGGTTTCATGGATCGCATACCGATCGTTCCTGTTTTTTTTATTCCGTTTCCGTTCTTTGTCTGTTCTGTTCCCGTTTTTTTCTGTTCTGTTTCTGTTCCATTTCTGTTCTTTCGCTGTTTTTTCTGTTTCGTTTCTGTTCTTTCCCCGTTTCGTTCCCGTTTTTTTCTGTTTAGTTCTGTTCCGTTTCTGTTCTTTTCCCATTCTAATCCCGTTTTTTTCCGTTCCATTTCCGTTCTGTACCCGTTCCGTTCTTGTTTTTTTCTGTTCCATTCTGTTCCGTTTCTGTTCTTTTTCCCTTCTAATCCTGTTTTTTTCCGTTCCGTTTCCGTTCTGTACCCGTTCCGTTCCTGTTTTCTCTATTCCGTTTCTGTTTTTTCCCTGTTCCATTCCTGTTTTTTTCTGTTCTTTTCCTGTTTCTTTCTGTTCTTTTCCTGTTTTTTTCTGTTTGGTTTCTGTTCTGTACCCGTTCTTTCGCGTTCGTTTCACGTTTGAATTATCTTTTATCACTGCTTTCTATCGTCTTTCAGCAGTGGTTCTTTGTCTTCCGGTACCGATCGATCAGACAATAGTTCGTAACTATTCCTAACTTGATTTACAACCGTTCGATAACCGTCCGACAATCGTTCCCGAGTCGTTTGATAGCGATCCTGCACCGTTCGATAGCTATCCGACAACCGTTCCTGAACCGTCCGCTGTTGATTCAGGAACCGATCAAAATTGTTCGTTAAACGTTCGTAACCGTCTTTTCGCCGTTCGTTATTACTCATTGTTTTTAATCTTGATACGATATGGGTGACATCAATCAATCGACTGACACGTTTCGCGATTACGCAGGTTAATTTATAATAAGACCCGCTTCGCGAAGTTCCTCGATGATGGACAGAATCTCGTTGTCGTGTGCGTTGTGACCGGCTCGACGCGATGCTTCGAGTAATCGCAGACGATCTACTAGTTCATTGGGATTGTCCCAGTGCACGTAATCGATCGCGTTATCATTTAACGTCATAGCGTGAGGTAATCACTTTCCAGATTTCTTCTTTTTCGGCGTAGATTCGATCGACATCAACGGTGCGATCAGGTGTTTGTACTTGTATCCTCTGTTGCTCCGTAGTTGACTGTTCTTGGCGTAATTGCGTCTATGCACGTTTGTGGCAAACAATATGCTTTTGTACTTTTGTAAATCATCATCTGTGTAGATGTCATCGGCGGGGATTTTCTTGTAGATCAATTCGTAAAGACCAGGTGTACCAGCGTAACGTACATTGTCGATAATTATATTATCCTCGTTGTCCACATCGAAATGTTTATTACCGAGCATTATTCCATTAGTCTCGAGACGAACACCGTATATATTGTCTATGTTTACATCGCTCTCTCGGTTACCGCTCAGGACAGTCACGACATATTTTTGACCCAGTGGACCAAATTGAGCTTGCAAAGCTTTTCGTCCTTGCGACGTCTGTAACTGATTTCGAACAATCGTCGCAAGCGAGTCATCCGTCGTTTCGAAAACATTCTCAAGCGATTCTATCGGTTGTACGGTTGTGGGACGCGGTGTGGAGGTTATCATTGGTACGTCGTTTGAAATTTGTAAATGATTAGATTTTGGCGGTGTCGCAGAGATATCGAACGAGACGTTCGACCGTTTTCTCTTACTGGCATATTCTTCCCCCTCTTCCTTCTCACGTTTACGGGTGAACGAAACGTTATCGATCGGCTCCTCTTTTATCGCGCGTACGCCAGAATTGTCAATAATCTTTTGCAGCGGTTCGATCAACGGTTCAAAGTGTCTCTTAGTCGCGATATCCTCTTCGATCCTGCCGGTTTTTAAAGCACGATGTTTCTTTCGAATCGATTCGCTCGTTTTTTCAATCTCCTTCGCGATTTTCTCGCGCTCACGTATATCTTTGTTTTCAGCCATGTTAACAGAGAATGTTGATCGCACGTTTCACCCCGACAAGGTATCAATATCGACTAACCGTTCCGCGGTACTGCAAACTCGTTAAATCCTCTTCTGTATCCTCCGTTAGCAAGTGCACTGTCCTTGTCTATCATCAAAAATCCATAATCACGCTGCCAACAATCGCGACATAATTCACTAAATCATCATACGACATGTCGGTGTTTACGTGATCGTTGTACACGTGTTTCAAGTTGGTACTGTCCTGCTTAAACAGGTTCAGCAGGTTGGTGTTGTCGCGTATAAGATGTTTAGGTATTCTCGCGTACGACTGACAAAGATAAAAGCAGTCGACGTTCGAGTGTCTACCCATTGAAAAATATTCTTTCACGACGTCCTGCTTATCGCAACGTCATCGAAGACGAAAATTGAGTTTGGACGCGCCTCGCTCGGTGGAATGACGTCACTGTTATTGGAGAACGTAAAGTAACCGATCTCGTCCATCGACAACAACAAATTCTCCAGATACCGATATTTCGGCTGTTGTAGCGATTTCGAGTACACGTATACGTTCTCGAAATGTGCACCGTGCGGACATTCCAACAAATTTATCAGAACGTTGGTTTTACCGCAATTTGACGGACCACAAATAATGGCGCGTATAGTATTCGGCAGCATCGCACCATGCTTACGCCTCACCCCGCCGTCTCCCATCGATTGTAATTTATCGTCGTAATTCGTTACGTAAATCGTCAAAGGTTGTCGCACGAATCTCATGTTTTCTGAATCTGATTATATATCTGAATCGATCGTCCTATTTATAGGTGTGAGTGCAGCGTACGCTCTATGAGAATGCGCCTTTGTACATGTGCACGTGCGTGATAGAGAACGTGTGTGTGTTTGTGAACGCAGCGCACGGAGAAAGAAACGTATGCGTGCCCCCTGTGCATGCTACAGAAGGCGCTTGCTAGAGAAAGACGTGTGTATGTGGGAACGCAGCGTACGGAGAAAGAAACGTATGCGTGGCCCCTGTGCGTGCTAGAGAAGGCGCTTGCGCATGTGTATATGTAATAGAGAAGACGGTTAGACGTGTATGAGTGCTAGAGAAGGCGCTTAAACGCGTGTGCGTACTAGAGAAGGTGTGAGTATGCACGCGTATGTGTGAACATGGCCTGTAGAGAAAGAAGCGTATCGACGGTTGCGTGCTAGAGAAAGTGTGTGTGCGTGCGCGAGTGTGTATAAACGTAGTGTGTAGACAGAAGTGTATCCACGGTCGCATGATGAGGAAAGCATGCAGAATTAAGGGGTGATTAAAAAAGATACGCGATAGACATATATTTATTTAAAATTTATTTAAAATTTATTTTAAAAAATACTTAAAATATATAAAGTTAAAATATAATTTTTAATCTTCTCTGTCAGTGTGTGTAAACGCAACGTGCAAACAGAAGTGTATCCACGGTCGCGTGATGAAGAAATCATGCAGGATTGAGGGGTGATTAAAAAAAAAGATACGCGATAGACATATATTTATTTAAAATTTATTTAAAAATACTTAAAATATATAAAGTTAAAATATAATTTTTAATCCTCTCTGTCATATATTAAACTTATATAATATACAATAGTTCTCACAAACATGTCCATTTCCCAATCACATTCTGGTTCGCTTTCGTTAACTTTTTCAAGTCCGAATAAATATCTAAGGTCGAATAAATCGAACATGTCTTGCTCGTCCTCCCCTTCATCCATCCCATTTTCCCTCCACAACCACTCTATATATAAACGATTCATGCCCCGCCAATTTTGAATTTTAAATTGATGGTATTTCACATCTACGTAACCGCGGACGCTGACAATTGCTGGCATTGATACGATCCCACAACGGTAACATTGAAACAAAAAATATAAAATAATATATAAATATCAGTCTGAAAAAAAACGCAATGTATTTGTAGGAAAAGGGGTACTTACGATGTTTGCTGGTACGCGCACGCATGCGTTTCGGTTCAGGCGCGGAAATGTCGCCGGATAGCGCTGCGCTGTGCGCACCGCATGCCGACTTTTTACAGGGATAAACCCCATCGCCGGCATATCGGGCAGCCTTATTCTAGTCTCTGGTTTAGAGAGGCACTGTAAAAAATAAAAATATATTAATATAAGTTAATATAAAATAACATAAGAATAAATAGTATGAAAATACTTACTATTCGCACAGTTTTACTTCGGCCGAACGATGTCATTCTTTTTTCGTAGAGACGAAGTCTTCGGAGTTGAAACTCAAACTGACGGTGCAGTCCGGCTTCGAAGGCATTGTTTATGATTTTGGTACTTATCCCCACGCTGTGGAGATGCCACTTGAGCTTATCATCGATGCTCGAGTAAACTATCGCCCTTTGACGATTCACTCATGGCTTGAAAACTATTTTTCATAATAGTACTCGCACTGTTTTTTAGAGCAAGTAATAAAAAATTACTAGGCAACAAAAACCTCGCCAAACTATTTATAGGCATGCAAAATCGCGCATCGCTCAGTAGCAAACATGTATCTCATACTGTCACATCCCTCTGATATTATAAATTTGAGTGCTGAGCAGTTACAATTCGTACCAAAGATCGTTCTGTTACGCGAGTGCGGCAACTATATCGAACACGTGTGGGACAAGCTTCCGGAACATATAAAGGTTGATTTCGAAGTTCAGCAATATCGTCGCTGCAACGAACATTATAATCAGCCGTGGCAGCAAACGCACATCGACGGACCGCGCCGTTGATCAAGAATTGTAGCGAATGCCAGCTGTCGCAAAGGCAAAAAGCGGCTGCGGTCATCTTTTGAATCGCGTGATAAACGCGCTTCCCTTCGAGCTACATATCCCCGGTTATCAATTTTGCGGACCGGGAACCCACTTGGAAAAATGATTAGCTAAAGGCGATAGAGGTATAAATCCGCTGGACGCAGCGTGCTGCGAACACGACATTGCGTATTCTCGGAGCAACGAGCTTGCCGACAGACACGCGGCGGACGAGATACTCGCTGCGAAAGCACGAAAACGCGTAATCGCGAAAGACTCGGCTCTCGGAGAAAGAGCAGCAGCTGCTGCCGTCTGGGCAGCCATGAAAGCCAAGACAAAGATAGGTATGGGTATGAAGAAGAAAAAAAAGGTAACGAAAAAAAAACGTATACTTCCGACAGCCAGACGAGGTGGCATGTTACCAATTTTACCGATGTTGGGCGCGCTCGGATCATTGATCGGCGGCGCGGCCGGTGTGACAAAGGTGGTAAACGACAGCAAAACTGCGCGACGTCAGCTCGAGGAGCTGCAACGTCACAATCGCGCGATGGAAAAGCGCGGAGTGTATCTCGCCCCGTACAGAGGCGGACGAGGGCTGTACCTCGCCCCTTACAAGTACGGAAAAGGTGTAAAAGCGAAACGAAAAAATATATCAAAGAGGCGTTAAAAATACCCGCGGGTGTGACGACGAACATGCAACTACTTCAATTGGCAAAACGATTGTGTATCCCGTATTTCAGAGGAATGTTTATGCGTAACGCGCTACCGACGAGCGGTGCGCGTCAAAACGAGAGCGGTATTGTAAATCTGGACGATGCGGAGGGTCCCGGTACTCACTGGGTAGCGTACGCAAAGAGGAGAAATCACGTAGCGTATTTCGACAGTTTCGGCAATCTGCGGCCACCCAGAGAACTCGTACGATATTTTGGGGACGATGTGACAAAGATAGAGTACAATCGAACGTCGTATCAAACTTACGATCAAAGGAATTGCGGACAACTTTGTCTGCTATTTTTACACTCGATTTAAAGACCGACGTTGCGCTGTTTATTCTCAGTATTCGTTCAAACATGTCGCTGACACTTACGCTGAGCGGTAAGAGCAGCATTCTCGCGGCAAGCTACTCTCCGGCTATAGATTTGAGCGACGACGATTACGAGCTCGGTTTAGCGATCTTTGAAACATATAACACGATACCGAACGTGAATGCTTCCAACAATAAATTTTACTTTGGCAAAGACAACGCGGAGATTACGATTCCCGAGGGATCGTACGAGTTGCATGCCATTAATGAGTTTTTGAAACGTGAGATTTCGCAAATACGTCCGCGACGTGATGTCACGACTGAAAGCAGTAATGGCGGGGATAAAGATCCGATAACGATCCGCGCAAACTATAATACGATGAGATGCGAGATCAGATGCGCACACAAAATAAATTTTGGCAAACCAAACAACATCGGCTCGCTCCTGGGATTCACATCGAAGCGTATACTAGAACCGCGAATATGGCATGAGTCAGACGTGTCGATCAACATAATGAATGTAAACATTATCCGCGTAGAGTGCAACGTGACCGCGGGCGCGTACAGCAACGACAAAAGCGTGCACGCGATACACGAGTTTTCACCGAACGTGCCACCTGGATATAAGATCTCGGAAAGGCCGTCGCAGATCATTTACCTGCCGATTATCGTGCGGAGCGTTACGAATCTGACGATACGTGTGGTTGACCAGAACGGACGATTGCTCGATTTTCGAGGAGAAGAAATTACCGTCAGATTGCATGTGCGACGACGGCTGCAACGATAACGCAAACGTGAGATGCTCGTACTAAACGCGTCGGAACGCGCTAAAAAAATAAACATCTTTACGACGAAAACACCAACGTTACAGCAGTCATCCGATACTTTTGCGACGACATTCGATAATATTCGATCATCCGACTGTTCCAAGAAAAAGAGGCTCACCGCGTCGAACGTTGAATATCTACAATCTCTGGGATTTGCTGTGCGACAATGACGGATATTTTAAATATCGAGGACGAGCCGATCTTTGACGATCGCATCGTCAAGATCGAGACTCACACGTACAATCCGTTCGCCAACACGACGTTTGAATACAACGATGAGATAAGAATTCCTATACAACAACAGGATCTTTACACGTTACCGTACGAAAGTTTTTTATACATTGAAGGAAAACTTATAATAAAGAAACCAGTTGCGGGATCTGATGTGACATTGGCAAATAATTGCGTCGCGTTCATGTTCGATGAGATTCGATACGAGCTCGACGGTGTGGAGATTGATCGAAACAGAAACGTCGGAATAACCAACACTCTCAAGAACTATGTAACTATGTCAGCTGCCAGAAGCGTAATCGCGAGAAACGCCGGCTGGGATCCGTGGAATCCTCCGAACGGATACTTTAATTTTTGCGTACCGCTCAACATGTTGTTGGGATTTTGTGAAGATTACAGAAGATTACAGTCGATTCTGTACGATACGTACGCACATTTCTGTAAAAACTATTACGGATATGATTATCTCGAGCCGAATCAATCCGTCACCATGTTTCGACATAATGGTCCATTCGTGATTATCGATTGCTCTCGACAAAACGAATCGATCAAGAGCGCAACCGTGGACGTACGCTTAGAATTTGAATGCAGAGAAAACGTGCCCGCGAACACTACCGCGTACTGTCTCATTATACACGATCGTGTGATTCAGTACAATCCGTTGACCAACGTTGTGCGCAAAATTACCTAAACGCGTGGTGATCAACGCTCGCCATGAGCTGATTTTAATACGCGCGCGTAACGATAACAATTGTCTGATGGGAAGTTCAGAATTGGAGCCAAAGATTGAATTACTCAAAGTTCAGTGGCGAATGCCGCATGTGTTACTGAACGAGATAAATAAACTGTCGATGCTGCGTGCGCTAGAAAGCGGGCGATACCTCAGCATGGCATTTCGTTCTTGGGATCTATATGAGTATCCTTTATTGCAAAGCACAACCAAACATTCGTGGGCCATCAAGACCGCTACTCAGCTCGAGAAGCCTCGATACGTCGTTTTCGCTCTGCAGGCTGGTCGGAAGAATAACATGTCTGAAAACATGAGTCGATTCGATCATTGCAAATTAATCAACGCAAAACTCTATTTAAACTCGGAATGTTATCCGTACGATGATTTGAATCGAGATTTTGATAAAAATAAATGGTCGATTCTGTACGATACGTACGCACATTTCTGTAAAAACTATTACGGATATGATTATCTCGAGCCGAATCAATCCGTCACCATGTTTCGACATAATGGTCCATTCGTGATTATCGATTGCTCTCGACAAAACGAATCGATCAAGAGCGCAACCGTGGACGTACGCTTAGAATTTGAATGCAGAGAAAACGTGCCCGCGAACACTACCGCGTACTGTCTCATTATACACGATCGTGTGATTCAGTACAATCCGTTGACCAACGTTGTGCGCAAAATTACCTAAATGCGGCGCCACTTTTTCTCCAAAACAATATCAAGATGATATAAAAATTTATAACGCGTCGAGACGGATCACAGTATTCTCAACGACAGCTGTCATGTCTGTACCAACGTTCGTGGATCTGCAAGGTTTCATCGTTGGTAGAGAATTTATCGTTAAGGAATTTGCCTCTCTCAAAGATGGATTTGAACTCACCCACTACATGTTTACACCCACCTATTGATAGGAATACCTTACCAAGGCAGAAAGACGTCAGGTGGCGTGGTTGAAAGTGAATCATCACGGAATATCATGGGAGGATGGATTGATTCCGCACAGCATGGCTAGAGATTTAATTACAAAGGCAGTGATGGGTACAACTGCAACCAATGATGAAATTGTCGTGTACGTAAAGGGATGCGAGAAACGAGAATGGCTGCAGGACTTACTCCTGGACGAGGCGAAAGAGGAAGCTAATGTCGAAAATATCGAGGTGCATTACGAAGACATAAAACCTCTAAATAAGTTGGATATTACGTACACCTTACGTTGTCGGAATCATGTGAACAATTGCGCTTTACAGAATGTATTTAAACTGTTTAATTGGTGGTCTAGCAATAAAAAATAATTTTTTATGTGTTGTGTATTTTTTATATTTTCATTACCCGTTTATATTTCCTCTTCCCCATTTATTAATTAAAATAGTTTTTAAGTTAGGATAATTAGTAGGAAAAAATAATTCTAAAACGTTTATACAAATACATATTTATTTATTATTCAAAGCATCATATACAATATTGTCTGATGCATAAACCATCAGTTCGCAATCTAGGAGCGAAGTTTTTACACATATTTCATCTAATAGCTTTACAGCATCGCACTTATTATTAATGTTATTTCGCTGCAAGCAGTTTACAAATCGATTATATTTTTCTTTCACTACAAACATATCCCGCGACAATTTAAAGTAGACATTATTGATAACATCTTCAAGATTTAATAAAAATTGCACAGTTAATGGTTTCATATACAAAGCTTTATTATTTAATGTAAATTTTATGACAATTTCATTACGTAATTTGACGAATTCGAAGGAGAATGAAAAGATCATTAATCCACAACGATGTAGCGGTGGTTGACTGCAGGAGTCGCTCTATATCCATGCGTTTCTCGATCATTATTACCCAGGTATCACGTGACAGCTGTATCTGATTGCTTTTGTTGTCGCCAAGAATCATCTCCACAAAAGGTTCACGTCCCACACTGACTCCGATATCCAAATATTTGTAGGCAGTGGCGGTTAAAGCGAATCGCCTTCCCAGGATGCGAGGAGTATAGCGCGGCTGCGATAATGTTCTGCAAAAAGAATATATCAAGTTATAGAAAAATATAGAAAATATATAGGATTTAAATATATAGATTTTAATTTAATTAAAAATACTTACGATTTATCGCACCCGTCATTCTGTTGGATCGGAACGTAATAGTTCATCTCGTACGGTTCTTTCTTCAGACACTTTACAATCTGACTTCCACCAATCAACTGCTGCGGTAACGTTGTTAAAGCTTTACCGTTCGTATTCCACTATTTGACTGATGCAATAACGTTGTCGGGAGCTCTTTTTTATATTATTATCCCCTCCACGAAATACCCCCTTTTTTATCCCCCTCCACAAAAAATCTAATTTTTATCCTCTCCACAAAATATCTAATTTTTATCCCCTCCACAAATATCTAATTTTAACGCACTCACTACCGATTCATTATCTAGAAATTTAAGCTGCCGACGGTTCGGCGCTCCTTGTCGCGATAAAAAATTTGTTTATAACAAACCGCTACCGGATATGGTCAGCGATTTTTGTTTATAGCTATTCCAAGAGCTGTCGAATAAATTTATCAGCTGCCGACGATTCGGCGCTCCGTACGATAAATATTCTTAGAAATTCGTTTATATCAAGTTGCAACTCGCATATTATTTTACTTAAAAAATGTTTATACTGATAAGCGATAGAAAGACCCATAGATAAAAATTGTTTATACCTAATTACTACTTCTAGCCGCAGGGCCTAATTGTTTATATCAAGTTGCAACTCGCATATTATTTTTCTTAGAAATGTTTATACTGATAAGCGGTGACCGGCAAGTTATTGTTTATATCTAGTTACAACTGACTTGTAGTTTACATAAATGTTTATACTGATAAGCGGCTACCGACCGGTATTTGTTTATATCAGGTTACAACTAGCATGTTGTTTACATAAATGTTTATACTGATAAGCGGCGGCATCCGTTTGTGTGACGTCATCACCCCTCCCCGCGTGACGTCATACCCCCCGTGACGTCATACCCCTCCCCGATAGCATCCACGCCGCGTACGGTAGTTGAACAACCGAAGATACCCAAGTCGCTCGAGAACGAAGATGTTTTCGAAACTGCAGACGATTCGTTTGCAGCAATCGTTCGAAATCGTTTGCAAACACCTGAGGGTGTAAAAGCGTTGTCGCAGCACTTTGGTCCATTAGGTCAAGAGTACATCGGAGATTTCCTCAGCGGTTATGGTGAAAAAGAGAAAATTATAGATATCGTTTACGGTGTTTATTTGGGCAAGGATGGAATGATGCTTGGTAGTAAAAAGTTTGACGTGGACAGCGAAGATAACATAATTGTCGATGGCATGCGATACGTTGGCACACCGGGTCTTTAGGAGCTGATCTTTAAGAGATATCCCGATGATTCCCTCTATAGGGAAAACGATAAACGAAAGTATAAAAACATATTGTTGGTTACAAACGCGCATAAACGAAATCACGTTTCACACGGTCGATTATTAAGCAACAAGGGATATAAGTATAAATATGTGATTGCACTATTATTAAAAGATGAATTTAAGATTGGAAAAGGATTACCTCACGTTATGACGTTAAATGATAACGCGATCGATTACGTGCACTGGGACGATCCCAACGAGTTGGTGGATCGCCTGCGATTGCTCGAAGCCTCGCATCGAGCCGGTAACAATGCACATGGCAACGAGATGTTATCCATCATTGAGGAACTTCGCGAGGCTGGTCTTATTATAAATTAACTCTCACATCACCAAAACGAATTAGTTGATCGACGACACTCGCATCGTATCAACGTCAGAAGCAGCAACAATGAGCAACGAACGACGAAGGGACGGTTACGAACGTTTAACGAACAACTACGAACGGTTCCTGAATCAACAACGGACGACTCAGGAACGATTGTCTGACGGCTATCATACGGTACAGGATCGCTATCGAACGACTCAGGAAAAATTATCGAATAGTTATCGAACAGCCATGGATCGGGTCAGAAATGGTTACGAACACATATCTAATCGATCGGTGCCGGAAGACAAAGAACGGCTATTGAAGGATGATAGAAAAAAATAAAAAATATTGTTTAAAACGAACTATAAATCGTAGTATAAGTTCATCGCATGTTATTACGCGTTCTATAGTTGTGTGCGAAACATGAGACCGTCAAAATCCAATGTTAGTTCAGAGAGGCAGCAGCTCGTCGAGGAACTGCACGCTCCGGCGAGAAGAAATTTTCCACGAAGACGCGTCATAGTTTGTGGATACGATGATCTATGGCAGGCTGATATCGTCGAGATGATTCCATATTCACGTTTCAACAGAGGTGGTTTCAACCACTATGTTCTCACTGTCATCGATGTATTAAGCAAACGCGTGTGGGGCGTACCTCTCAAGAGCAAGGGCGGAAGCGAGACCGCTGACGCTATCTCTGAAATAATTCGAGAGAGCGGAAGACGCCCGAAAAATTTACAGATTGATATGGGGAAGGAGTTTTACAACGCCAATGTGCAGAAAGTATTGAAGAAACACAACATTAATCATTATTCCACGTACTCGGTAATGAAGGCGTCGGTCGTCGAACGCTTTAACCGCACGCTGAAAAACGACATGTGGAAAATGTTTACGCTCAACGGTAATTACAAGTGGATTGACTTGTTACCGCGCCTCGTGTCGAATTACAACACTCGGAGACACCAAACGATCGGTATGCGACCCGTCGATGTAACTCCCGCTGTGGCAGAAAAACTATTGACTACGTTGTACAACACTATAAAAATTGCGGGTCCGGCGAAATTTAAAGTGGGCGACTCGGTACGCGTGAGCAAGTACAAAACGGTCTTTGAAAAGGGCTACACGCCAAATTGGACAACCGAGGTGTTTAAAATTCTTAAAATACAGCATACCAATCCCGTGACTTATCTACTCGAGGACTATCGAGGAAAATCTATAGCAGGAGCGTTCTACGAGTATGAGTTGCATCGCGCGACTCACCCTGACGTATATCTCGTGGAGAAAATATTGCGCAGGAAGGGAGACAAGGTCTATGTAAAGTGGTTGGGATTCGATGGATCGCACAATTCATGGATTGACAAGAAAAATGTAATTTGATTCGTACAAAAAGTTTTTTATTATAAACATATAAAAGTACAATGCAACTATATAAAAGTATAATGTAACCATATGAAAATAAAATACATTTTATGGCATACACAAACACACATGAAGCTTGTTTATTATCCTTCAATCATACATCCTTAATACATGTAAAAAATCTTAATTCTTACGAGTTTTAGACATATAAAATACGCATGAAAATGCAAATTATGAAATAAAAAATTAAAAATATAAAAAATTTGCAAAACTACATAAAACGTAAAATATAAAATGTAAAATAAATGTAAAAGGTAAATTATATGAAGCGCTAAATGTAAAATTATAAAATAAGTGTAAAATGTAAAATATGTAAAATATAAATTATAAAATATATGAAACGTAAAATGTAAAATTAGTAAATATATGTAGAATATAAAATACATTGAATGTAAACTACAAGATACATATAATATTACAAAGGTATCCGATAATGCCCCTACGGCAATGTCTCGACCGAATCAGGTATAAGATATCGTTTGTCGTCGTACGGACTTAGAGCAATTTTCGTTTCGGATATTGTATATACATCGTGTAGCACAGATCTTATGCATGACTGGCGACGCGTCATCTCGATCTCATCTCTTAAACAGCGTGTGTAATCATCAAATGTAATAGTTCGCGCCACGACGCTACATTTTACACCTTTCGCCTTTTTAGTATCGTTCCTTCCATCCACCTTCAATGCGTACATCTTTGCCCTAAGTCCAACGAACTCGGTCATTATTGCGCCATTGTTCTCGTCTTTCATTAAACCAGGCACTTTCTTATTCGCGAGAGGCATACCGTACGCGTTGTCGACGGGATAATCGCTCGTGTCAAACTTAGCGATATCGCGTTTCATTGTCTCGTAAATATCCTCACATTCGACGTGGTATATGAGACTGTCGGTGTCGGTGTACATAACTTTACATTTGTTTTTGTACAGCGGTAGCATGTATTCATGGTGAAATTCATATAGACACGTTTTAGAAATATCTAAGATACACATGCCTACGTAGATCGGTTTGTAGAATTTCACCTGAAGTTTTTTGAGTTCGATAGCAATTAAATTTTCGGCAAAGATACTTCGACTGTGAAAATTGGGTTTCGCAATCATTGCCTCCGCACCATACTGACCCTTCCATTTCGTCAATAATTTAACGTCTACATGATTACGCACATTCTCCATGGTTTTTCCGAATACTGCATTATTCATCAATTTATACAATTTTTTTTCAAAATCATTTTTTGCACGGATTCGGAATTGCGTGTTTAACTCTATGTATTTGCAGAGCCATGGAGATTGTGCGAATTTTAACACGCGGTGTATCTCTGCGATACGAAGACCGTGACGCGTGCACTGCTGTAAGTTTCGGTAGTGGATGACGTAACGTTTCTTTTCATATAAGGTTGCTAGAAGTTTATTTTCATGCTTGCCGGGTGGTTTATCGCGCGTCGAACAGAAGGGTAGGTCGGTGTGTGCATCGTGAAGGTCTCGAGGATACTCGAGATCGACCTCAAGAATATATCCTGTGGGTGAATCCAAAGCGATTGCGTTTACGTTGAAATTCGAAACGTCCTCGATCCATTGAAATTCGGTGTATGGTAACGGTTGACACATTGCCCAGCCGTACAAGTTATTAACGTCAAAATACATAAGGTATGACGATGGTTTCAATGGATCATACGTTTGCATGTATCTGTTATTAGCCTGCGCGTATCTGCCGGAACATTGACTTAAGCCACCGCGTATACCGCACTCGATGAACATTACCATGTCTATGTCAGTAAGCAATTCAAAAGTGATATTAGTATATTTTAACATCGCATCCCACGTGTATCCGGGGAGAGTGTAATAATGCGCTGGATCGAGACCGTAACTTTCAATACATTTATCGCGGAAATTTTCAAAAACATCGGCTAATAATAGAACATCTGTTTTTAAATACAAATCGCTGTATTCACCCATAGTTTGGATGGAGAATCGATGCCAGACATTAACGGCGGGCGCGTAATCGCTTTCAGATACTGTGTTATCGGTCAGGGAACTGAAAAATGATTCGCGCGGCGGTAAACATGTGTCCTGCAGCTTATCCACGCAATCCACGTACTCGTACGGAAATATACCCTTTCGTGTCAGTAAATCGAAATCCTCATCGTGAAAATTTTGAACGTACAAGTAGTGTTTAAAAGAGAGTTCTGAGCCGGGTACTCCGAGGGGTGAGCGGGTGTGCGGGGGGAACTTTAAGGCGCGGGGTATGACGTCACGCGGGCGGGGGAAGGCGCATGGAGACGAATTCGGTGAAGATGGAGGTGGGGTGGGGAGGGATCCCTTTACGACGTTTAGACACTTATGAGGTGTTATAAACAAAGGTGGCATGCGCTCGTCAGAGGATATCGATAGCGCATAATAATTTAGAGTATTCTTATAGCGTCTCTTTTGTCGGCTTATTCCATATCGCTTTCTCTCGCTCTATCCCTCGCAATACTCGCGTTCATCGCTCTCTCTCTCTCTCCCACCCGCGCGTTCTATTCCTCGCGGTCCATTGCACGCTCCCGCTTGCTCTCGATATTTTTCATTTGGAAAAAGGGTATATGAAATTAAAAAATGGAATATACGTTTACTAAATTTTTTAAGTAAACGTTTCATTTCTCTCGGTCTAGCGCCGGTATCTCGGCTGCTCGTAGATTCGCGCGGTCCCTGCACAGGTGCAAACAAATACCGATGCTCCGGTTGAGACAAGGGATATAGACGAGTTCTCAGCACCGTCTTTAGCGCCGATACCTCGACTCTTAAGATTTTAAACACATCATTTTTCGTCTCGCGGTCTAGCGCCGATATCTCGGCCGCTCGTAGCTCGCGTTGACGCTGCACAGATATAAACAAATACCGATGCTTCGGTTGAGACAAGGGATATAGACGAAATATAATTTAGTTAGGAAGCGTACGACACCACAGTTGGTGCGAGGTCCGCGATGCGAGAGAATCAGAATAATGCGTGACTCGAAAAAAAATGGATAACCATTTGAATAACGCGGAAGTAATCGATGTCGCGAACGATGCAATGGTTATAGATATCGCGGGCAATGTGAATAATGTGGTAGACATTGTGAATAATATTGAAAATAATAATGGTGATGATAACGTGAATGATCCGGAAAACTTTGTAAACAATGAACATTTTGTGAATGATCTACTTCAAATGGATGAAGCAGGCATAATGAACGTTATAGATGATTTTAACTTTGAGAATGTGATGGCTGATGAAGACGAAGAAATTGTATCTGAGGACAGCGATTATACAAGCGATTGCAGCGAAGAATTTAATGACACTATTGAGAAACATTTGACGCATCCGGAAGTAAATGCGATAACTGGACGATAGAATCAGCAGGTTTGCGTTGTCGCGTATAAGATGTTTGGGTATTCTCGCGTACGACTGACAGAGATAGAAGCAGTCGACGTTCGAGTGTCTGCCCATTGAAAAGTATTCTCTCACGACATTTTGCTTATCGCACGCAACGTCATCGAAGACGAAAATTGAGTTTGGACGCGCTTCGCTCGGTGGAATAACGTCACTGTTATTGGAGAATGTAAAATAACCTATCTCATCGATCGAAGTCATCAAATTCTCCAGATAACGATATTTAGGCTGTTGCAACGATTTCGAATACACGTACACGTTCTCGAAACGTACGCCGTGCGGACTTTCCAACAGGCTTATGAGAATGTTAGTTTTACCACAATTCGACGGACCGCAAATAATGGCGCGTATAGTATTCGGAAGCATCGTGCCATGCTTACATCTCTCCCCGCTGTCCCCCATTAGTTGCAATTTATCGTCGTAATTTGTAACGCGTATTGTCAACGGCTGTTGCACGAATCTCATGTTTTCTTAATCTGGCTAGAAAGTATGATCGAACACCTTTTTTATATGTGTACGAGTGCAGCATACGTTCTATGGAAAATGTGCGCATGTGTGTATGTATGTACGTTTGTATATATCCGTGCAAGCATCCGTGCCTGTCTACCTGCTGCCTGTGCTTGTATGCCTGTATCTGCGTGTGTGCCTGCGTGCGTGTGTGCGTGTGTGCGTGCGTGTTAGTAGAGGAGGAAAAGACGTTCGGAGAAAAGAGAACGCAGGATAAAAAAATGATCCATAATATATCAATATTAATTTTATTTAAAAAAAATACTTGAAAATATTTAGAACACATAGATAAAATATAAGATATAAGATATAATATAAGTTATAAGATATAAGATATGATATATGAGAGAGAGATATAAGATATATATAATATATAAATTTTTTATTCTCTATGATAAATTTTATTAATATAAGTTAAAACAGTATTTACAAAAATGTCATACTCCCAGTCTTCTTCTATATATTTAATATCTTTTTTTGGTTCCTCCAAACCAAATAAAAATCTTAAATTAAAAATATCATCGTCGCTATCGGTGTCGTAGTCGTCATCGTCGGCGTCGTTGTTGTTAAGACGCTCCCCCCAATACCAATCTTGGTACGCCCGGTCCATTCGGCGATCGGATTGCACCATCATTTTGTGTTCCGTTATATCCATATATCCCGGAAGGCGAATCATTGTAGACGTTATTATATTTCCGAAACACAGACACTGAAACAGCATACAAATTACAATTAAATATCAATTAGCAAAAAAAAACTAGGTATATATTTCGGGGAAAGAAAAAAAGAGTACTTACGACAATTGCAGACAGTTCGACGTATGCCTCCGGGTCGATCTTAAATGTTTTTGGATGTCGTCGCGCCGTCCTCGAAGCCTGGCGACTTCGGATACTCACGTACCCCAGAGCCGGTAGGCGATCCGGTAGCGTAATACGCGCTTCCCCGTAACAAAGGCACTTTAAAAAATATATAAAATAGATCAATATTTTTTTATTATAAAATTAATATAAATGAATATAAATAATAAAAAAATTTTTAATATTAAAATAAAGTACTTACAATGTTAGCCATGGTATCTTTATTGTAAATATATTTTTGGAGATGCATTTTCACCACTTCTTTACTCGAAGAAATTTCGAACTGAACTGACGATGCTGTCTGATCTGGACGACGCTTTTCTCGTCGAATTTCCAAACAAATGAAACCACTTCACTTTTCCCATACTACAGAAAACTATAGCTCTTGGAGACGCGTAAAATCACGTCTTCGTCGTACACTTCGCTAACGCTTGAAAAATATTTTATACCTTTTACGCTCACATTTTTTTACTAGCTTATCAGGTTGTTGCACAAACATTATTTTTTATATTAGGTAAAGGGGTGGGATCAAACGCCTATTTATACGAGCGCAAAGTCATGCATCGCTCAGTATCAAAGATGTATCTCGTACTATCGCATCCCTCCGATATTCTCGATTTAAGCGCAGAGCAGTTACAGTTTGTGCCAAAGATCGTTCTGTTACGCGAGTGTGGCAACTATATCGAACACGTGTGGGACAAGCTTCCGGAACATTTAAAAGCTGATCAAGAGGTTCGAAGCTATCGTCGCTGTAACGAGCATTACAATCAACCGTGGCAGCAAACGCACATCGACGGCCCCGCACCGTTGATCAAGAATTGTAGCGAATGTCAGCTTTCGCGACGAACAAATCGGTAAAAAGCGGCTGCTGTCATTTGTTGAATCGCGCGATAAACGCGCTTCCCTTCGAGTTACACATTCCTGGCTATCAGTTTTGCGGACCAGGAACGCACTTGGAAAAGCGATTAGCTAGAGGCGATCGAGGTATAAATCCGCTGGACGCGGCGTGCCGCGAACACGATATTGAGTGTTCTCGAAGCAACGAGCTTGCCGATAGACACGCAGCGGACGAAATACTTGCCAACAAAGCACGAAAACGCGTAATCGCGAAAGATTCGGCTCTCGGAGAAAGAGCCGCCGCTGCTGCCGTCTGGGCAGCTATGAAAGCCAAGACAAAGATCGGTATGGGCGTAAAGAGCAAGAAAAAGAAGACGGCGACGAAGAAAAAAAAACGTATACTTCCGGCACCAAAACGAGGCGGTGCATTACCGATTCTACCGATATTAGGCGCGCTCGGATCATTGATCGGCGGAGCGGCCGGCGTGGCAAAGGCGGTAAACGACCGCAAAGCCACGCGACGTCAACTCGAGGAGCTGCAACGTCACAATCGCGCAATGGAAGGTCGCGGAGTGTATCTTGCCCCGTACAAAGGCGGGCGAGGACTGTATCTCGCCCCATACAAGTACGGAAAAGGCGTAAAAGCGAAAAGAAAAAATACTTCAAAGAGGCGTTAAAAAAATTCGTGGGTGCGATGACAAACGTGCAATTACATCATTTGGCTATTCGTATGCGTATTCCATATTTCAGAGGAGTATTTATGCGTAACGCGTTACCGATAAGCGGCGCGCGTCTAAATGAAAGCGGTATCGTAAACCTGGACGATGCGGCGGACCCCGGTACTCACTGGGTAGCGTACGCAAAGAGAGACAATCACGTGATGTATTTCGATAGTTTCGGAAATCTTCAACCACCTAGAGAACTCGTACGTTATTTCGGAGACGGTGTGACAAAAATAGAATACAATCAAACGTCCTATCAAACCTACGATCAGAGCATCTGCGGACAACTTTGTCTGCTATTTTTACACTCGATTTAAAGACTGACGTTGCGCTGTTTAAACTCAGCATTCGTTCAAACATGTCGCTGACGCTTACGCTGAGCGGTGAGTGCAGCATTCTGACAGCGAGGTACTCTCCCGCTATAGAGTTGAACGACGATGACTACGAGCTCGGTCTAGCGATCTTTAAAACATATAATACGATACCGAATGTGAATGCTTCGAACAATAAATTTTACTTTGGTAAAGACAACGTGGAGATTACGATTCCCGAGGGATCGTACGAGCTGCATGCCATAAACGAGTTTTTAAAACGCGAGATTTCACAAATACGCCCGCGACGCGACGAGGCTTGTTCAAACGTTACGCGCGGTGACATCGCGATTCAAGACAATAATGCTGGGGATGAAGACCCGATAACGATCCGCGCAAACTACAATACGATGAGATGTGAGATCAGATGCGCATACAAAATAAATTTTGGTAAACCCAACAACATCGGCTCGCTGCTGGGATTCACGTCGAAGCGTATACTGGAACCGCGAAAATGGCACGAGTCAGACGTGTCGATCAACATAATGAACGTGAACATTATCCGCGTAGAGTGCAACGTGACCGCGGGCGCGTACAGCAACGACAAAAGCGTGCACGTGATACACGAGTTTTCGCCGAACGTGCCACCTGGATATAAGATTTCGGAAAGGCCGTCGCAGATCATTTACCTGCCGATCATCGTGCGGAGCGTTACAGATCTAACGATACGCGTCGTCGATCAGAACGGACGATTGCTTGATTTTCGAGGAGAAGAAATTACCGTCAGATTGCACGTGCGACGACGACGACTACAACGATAACGTGAACGTGAAATGCTTGTACTAAATGTGTTGGAACGCGCGAGAAAAATAAATACCAACATCTTTACAACGAAAACATCAACGTTACAACAGTTATCTGATATTCCTGCTATACCTTTCGATAATATTCAATCATCCAGTTGTTCCAAGAAAAAGCTCACCGCGTTGAACGTTGAATTTTTGAAATCTCTGGGATTCGCGGTGCGACAATGACAGACATTTTAAACGTCAAAGACGAGCCGATCTTTGACGATCGCATCGTCAAGATCGAGACTCACACGTACAATCCGTTCGCCAATACAACGTTCGAACACAGCGACGAGATAAGAATACCTATACAACAGCAAGATTTATACACGTTGCCATCTCAAAGTTTTCTATACGTTGAGGGAAAACTTACGATAAGAAAACCAGTTGCGGGATCTGATGTGATATTGGGAAATAATTGCATCGCTTTCATGTTCGATGAGATTCGATACGAGCTCGACGGTGTAGACATTGATCGTAACAGGAACGTTGGAATAACCAGCTCGCTCAAGAACTATGTAACTATGTCATCCGATAGAATTATGATTGCGAGTAACGCTGGCTGGGATCCGTGAAATCCTACGAACGGATACTTTAATTTTTGCGTACCGCTCAACATGCTACTGGGATTTTGTGAAGATTACAGACGCATGGTGATTAACGCTCGTCACGAAATGATTTTGATACGCGCGCGCAACGATAACAATTGTCTAGTTGGCGATCCGGCGCGGGAGCCGGAAATTGAATTATTCAAAGTACAGTGGCGAATAAACTGGCGATGCTGCGTGCTCTGGAAAGCGGACGATACCTGAGCATGGCTTTTCGTTCGTGGGATCTATACGAGTTTCCACTACTGCAGCGCACGACCAAACATTCGTGGGCCATCAAGACCGCTACTCAGCTCGAGAAGCCGCGGTACATCATCTTTGCTCTGCAGGCTGGTCGGAAGAACGTTATGCTCGAGGATACGAGCCGATTCGATCATTGTAAACTGACAAACGTGAAACTGTATCTAAACTCGGAATGTTATCCGTACGACGATATGAATTTGGATTTCGATAAAAACAGATGGTCGATTCTCTACGACACATACGTACGTTTCTGTAAAACCTATTACGGATACGATTATCTCGAGCCGAATCAAACTGTTGCGAATTTTCGGCAAAAAGGTCCATTCGTAATTATCGATTGTTCTCGACAAAATAAATCGGTCAAGAGCGCAACAGTGGACGTGCGCTTAGAGTTTGAATGCAAAGAAAACTTGCCTGCGAGTACCACCGCGTACTGCCTCATCATACACGATCGCGTGGTTCAGTACAATCCGTTGACAAATGTTGTGCGGAAGATCACCTAAGAACGTTGTCTCGCTTTACATTATTAAAGGAGAGGAGGTGGAAATGAGATTATATATAAACCTACGATGCGCCGAAAGTTGAGGGCAGTCTTCTCGATTGTCGATAGAGAGCTCATCATGTCTATACCAACGTTCGTGGACCTGCAAGGTTTTATCGTTGGAAGAAAGTTTATCGTTAAGGAGTTTGCTGCTCTCAGAGATGGATACATTCTCTCGCATTACATTTTTCGAAATCCCGTGCCGTGGCATCGACTCAATAACGCAGACAAACGCCAAGCATCGTGGTTGCTTACGCATCATCACGGATTACGATGGAACAGCGGAACGATTCCATACAGCAGAGCTAAGAAATTGATTACAACGACGCTGACTAGGAACGAAACACCGCCCGTCGTATACGTCAAGGGACACGAGAAACGAGAATGGCTGTGGAATTTGCTTCTGGATGACACGAAAGAAGACATACGTTGAAAATATCGAGGCGCATTATAAAGATATAAGATCTTTAAACGAGATGGACGTTACGCATACTTTATGTTGTGCACAGCATTCAACGAATTGCGCTTTACAAAATGTATTTAAAATATTCAATTGGTGGCATTGTCATTAATAAACATGCGTTTTTTATAAATATAGTGTTTTTTCTTATTACCCCTGTCTCTTATTACCCCTATTAACCCTGTCGGAATCTGTTTACGTTATTTTTAACGTTCTTTTAGCGTTTTCTAACGTTTGAATCGGAATGTGTTACGACCCGTTCGAGATTATTCCCTAAAGGGAAGATATTCAACGTTGCTTCCCCCCTCTACTCGAAGAAATTTCCCCTCTATCGTAACTCATAAGTCGAACTATTTTTTCGTACGATCAGTATTGCGTCAGCCGCTCGGACAAAATGTTCTCCACCAAAGAAAGCAGCAGTGGTACGAAGCGTTGCTACGATGCTATGTCGTGCGAGAAGAAATGCGACGCGTAAGTTTGATTTTTTTAAATTCTTTTCATTTTTCAACTTTTATATTATTACTTTTATATTTTATTATTATATTTTATTATTATTATATTATTTTTTATACAGTACGTCGGAGCGTCGCGCGATTCGCGTACTAAGCAGACGATACGCGCTTACGAATACGGGGTACAAATATCTCGAGATTGGCATCAACGTTGGTCCGCCGAGTTACGTGGAAATCGCCATAGGAGATCATCGGGGGAACGAACTTATAATGTCTCTCGAAACATGGAAGGGACTTTACGAACAGCGACAAAACGTTCTGAATCTCCTTCGAACCGACTATAAGGACTTGTACAATTTTATTAGCGTTGGACCGCTAACAGCCAGAATTTGCATAATCAGTGACGTTAACTTTATACGTTTGGAATCACAAAACGTACGTATGATAATGACCGAGTTGACCGTACGTCGTATGTTCGATTTGGACGGTTGTGTAGATTTAATGTTCGATCGACTAATTAAAATTACTGATAATGTTGATATGCAGTTTACGCAATTCTCTAATATTGCATCCACCATAACGAACCCCGATCAAGTATCTAACGCGATACGCGCGAACAGCGTCTTTAATAAACATCGGCTTCTTGATTGTGAGCTTTTGGCTTTAGTATTTAGTATGTAAGAGAAAAATTATTATACCGCTTTATATGAATAAATCAAACATTAAAAAATAAAATACTTATGTTATTTATTTTTTCTTTATTTTATATACCTCTTTTCCTTAAGAGAAATATCACAATGCAAGCGAGAGCGCACGCGATGAGAGAGAGTGAGAACGTGTAAAGATGGCGGCGTACGAACAGGAGCGAGAGCGCGCGAGAATACGTACGCGATGTGGGTAGTATGTGATGAGTGTGAGCGAGAACATACGAGAAATGAGTGCAAGTGAGAGTGTGCGATGAGTGCGAGCGAGAGCGTGCGATGAGTAGGAACGATGAGTGTGTGTGTGTGAGAGCGTGCGATGGGTAGGAACGATATGTTCGAGTGAGAACATGTGAGGGATCGGAACGACGAATGTAAATAAAGGTATAAATTAATTTAAAAAATAATTTTTTTTCCAAAAAATAGATATATTTTCTTTTATTACATTTTTTACATGTTTTAAAATAAGTTTTTAATATAAATATTTTTTGTTAAGGCCAATAGTCTTCATAATCGTCGCCGATTAAAGGCGGCATGTCGAAGAGCCGCCTTAAACCGAGAACATCGGCGGTCCCATACGCGCCAATGGCTCGATCGATCAAGCCGTCATTATAGTAGCGGTTGGCTTTACGCTCCGCTCGCTTTATGATCATTGCATCAATATTGAGAAATCCGCGTATACGGATATTCCAAGGCCAGATCCCACGCTAGAAAAAATTATAAATTATTTTAAAAATTTGTAAAAATTAGAAGTATTTATAAGTATTATTAATTAGCAGCCACTATTATTAAATTACCTGTTGGTCTACAGGCCCGCGCACCGATGTCAATCCCCCTAAAGAAATATCCATTGGAGGACCTGGATGCGGAATTTCTATACGCATCTCGTTATGTAAATCGACGCGTTGCACCGGCGTTTCACCCACATAGATGCACTGGAAAAAAAAATAAAAATATTTAATATTTAATATTTATTAAATTCACTTTACCACACATAAAAAACTTGCACTTACGCCTTCCGCAGGATAGGAGATGTTTAGCCTGAACATTTTGGCAAGCTACTGAAAAAATCGACAGACCAAGAGCTGGGAAACGTAGAGTTTTTCGTAAAAAACGCAAAACCTTTTTATAACAATGAAAACTCCTTTGACCTGATACGTAGCCGATCCAGTAGTTATTATTGTTAAGTAGACCAGTAGTAACATGTGATGGCAATTTCAAGTCAGGTCTAACAATAACAATGGTGCGTACGTTCTGCGCATAGATGCTTTCCAAGTATTGTAGTTTGGGATGATATGTTGTCAAAAAATCATTTCAATAGTAACAGCTGGAAACAGTTTCGAGCCAGGTCTGACGATAACAATGGTGCATACATTTTTTTACACTAAACACATTCGGTAACTTCCAAGCATTGTGGTTCGACATCTTTTTATGTAAAAGCAGCCGAAATACCGGCGCTAGACCGAGAGAAATGAAACGTTTACTTAAAAAATTTAGTAAACGTATATTCCATTTTTTAATTTCATATACCCTTTTTCCAAATGAAAAAAATATCGAGAGCAAGCGGGAGCGCGCAATGGACCGCGAGGAATAGAACGCGCGGGTGGAAGAGAGAGAGCGATGAACGCGAGTATTGCGAGGGATAGAGCGAGAGAAAGCGATATGGAATAAGCCGACAAAAGAGACGCTATAAGAATACTCTAAATTTTTATGCGTTATCGATATCCTCTGACGAGCGCATGCCACCCTTGTTTATGACACCTCATAAGTGTCTAAACGTCGTAAAGGGATCCTCCCACCCCACCCCCATCTTCACCGTATTCGTCAGCATGCGCCTTCCCCCGCCCGCGTGACGTCATACCCCGCGCCGTAAAGTTCCCCCCGCACACCTGCTCCCCTCGGAGTACCCGGCTCAGAACTCTCTTTTAAACACTACTCGTACAATTTTTAATTTTTCTTTATCTAGAAATGATACCAATTTTTCGAGACTAGTATTTAAAAATTTGTAGGAGTCTATAAACCGTAGCTTTATATGATTTTGCGGGTCTAATTTATCCGCGGTACTTATAACATGCTTTGTGAATGAAATGTACTTTTTTTTGTGACGGGTAACAAGTCAATTTTTCCTTTAAATATTGTCGCTATTTCCTTAATAATAAAATGCGAATCGTACCCGGATAAATTATGGAAGACTACCGGTATGTACGATACATTTTGATAATTTAAGTTGCATGAAGAATGCGCGGGACCTCGATATCTACCGGTTATATGGCAATGATCGCGCACCCGTGTATCATCCGGCGCAAACGGTTTTTCACAGAAATGACACTGTGTCGCGCTACGGTATGCCTCCAATTGCTCTTTTGATAACGTTTCCATGGGAACATTAGCGGATAAAATACATTTAACTCGATGCGCCAATTCTTCGAGTTGTTTGGCGAACCATGTGACACAATCTTTATCGCGACAAAATCGGTATACGGATAACGCGTCGTCATACGAGCATCGCAATGCTCCAAGTATCCAATGCTGAATACCTCATGTTGTTGATAGGAATATGTCATCGGCTCCGTATCAGATTGTGTCTTCCGCAGTACGCATTCCAGGTCAGCGTAGACGATGAAGGGTACTCGCTCCTTGTAGTTTACGTTGCGGAAAGTTAGCCACTTGTCCTTTTCCGCCGGCAATATGATGGTACAATCATTCATCTTTTGACAGTCTACAGTGTGTGATTGCAGCCTCTCACAAGATGAAAAATAGTGCAAGCATCTGTAAAGATATAGAAATTTTAATTTTTTTTTTTTTAAGAGATAGAAACACGAGAGTATTTATTTTTTATATAATATACATACCGATCACAAATGTATTTTTTTCCATTATGCTTGCTCACTTGCGAGCTCACTAGGCGAGATAGATTCTTGATGCATGTAAAGTGTTCCACGCTGTCTTCGCGCGAATCTTCCACGTATAGAAGATTAACATGCTTCTCCCTCTTGTTGTCCGTGAGTCGTAATGTATAAATCTCCACCTGTGCGACGGAGGCGATAATTCTCATCCCGTAAACATTGACCGACACATCGTTGAGTCTCTCAAATTTCTTAATATCCTTTAATGTAACGGGAAACTTGATGTCATCGAACTTTAAAACCGTTGTATAATGCGGATACGATGACTCCCGATACGAATATTCTTTAGCAGGGTGCAAAGCGGCGACCACCGATCACGCAAAACACGCATTGTCCATCGATTTTACATTCACTACCGCTTTTTTCAAAATTATTTCTTGCGGCAATGTCACATAACACCCTGCGTGTAAAGGATTGTATTTATTTATATTAATAGTCAAATTCAATATACGTGAAAGCGCCCACCCGCTATCGCGTTCCTGAAACTCTTCGAGCGACGTTAACGTAGGCTCGATGACGTGTCGCTCGTACCACTCGTTCAAGTCCAATGTTCGGAATAATTCACAATTTTTCGTGGTAATGCTTTTGCTAGCGCGCTTTTCACCCGTTACGAATTTACCGTTAAACGCGGTATTCACTTTTATACTGTCATGTGTTTCTAAAACGTTCCGCACTCGCTCGATCACCATACCACCTGCGTCTTCGACAAACTGTCGCGGTTCGATGTAATTTGTGTTAATTATCGCAGTTAGAACGCGGTTTTCAAACGCGGTATCTATCTCGCGCCATACGAGTCTTTCCTCGTTATCACTCGCGTAATTACCGCCGACGTGCTCGAAATGTCTTCGTAATCGCGTCTTTTCACCTTCGAGTCGCGCGATCCTCGCCACCAAGGATTGTCTCTGTCTGACGGTGACTCGAGGACGCTTGACGCGACTACGTTCCTCAAGCCGCTGTATAAATTCATCACATTGTTGTAACCATGCAAAATATTCAACTAGAGTAGCGACTCTGCCAGCTTGCTCCAGGAGCACACGTTCCTCTTGATCAAATTGTTCCATGTTTTTTTCAACACCTTTTTAACACTTTTTAGCAATCAATTACTTCCACGTTATTCAGAGAATTACTTCGATTCTTTGCTATACTTCGATTCAAAGGTCTCACACCGACTGTAGCCCTATGCACTTTCTAAGCAGTTATATTTCGTCTATATCTCTTGACCTGAACGTGAGGATATGGTTTTTACATGAATTTCAGTATACCTCGGTCAAAGATAATACGTAAAAGCAGTTTACGTTCGAGCCAGGTCTGATGAAAAAAACTGATAACAGTGCTGTATACATTTTTGTACTATGCACCTTAGGTAGACGTTTCTAAAAGTCGTGATTCAACGCTATACCTTTTCTTACCTAAGCGCAGCCGAAATATCGGTGGGAAGAAATTGTTTATATTTATAAACATTAATAATAATAATAATAATAATAAACATCTTAATAAAATATGTAAGATGGTAAAACATACATATATATGTCACACACACATGCTTGATGCATACCGGATACTATCACAATGAATAGAGTGAGAAAAAAGGTTACAGATATCAGCCATAACAAATATGATCTATTGTTATCTCACAAGAATAGTTTTTCTCCATAAAACCGGAATTTTTTTAAAAGGTCCGGATGATATCATCCTGACCCTTACCCTCCCCGCGTGACGTCATACCCCCGCAGCGCCAACAAATAGTCCCCGCGCCCCGCACCCCGCTCGGAGCCCCATGGCTCAGAACTCTCCTCTCTATACTACTGACGATGACTACAACGATAACGTGAACGTGAAATGCTTGTACTAAACTTATCGGAACGC
Source organism: Monomorium pharaonis (assembly GCF_013373865.1). Taxonomy (NCBI): domain Eukaryota; kingdom Metazoa; phylum Arthropoda; class Insecta; order Hymenoptera; family Formicidae; genus Monomorium; species Monomorium pharaonis. The sequence goes on along the minus strand of NC_050467.1, from coordinate 30,728,688 downwards.
GCGAGAAAAATAAATACAAACATCTTTACAACGAAAACATCAACGTTACAACAGTCATCCGATATTCCTGCTATACTTTTCGATAATATTCAATCATCCAGTTGTTCCAAGAAAAAGCTCACCGCGTCGAACGTTGAATTTTTCAAATCTCTGGGATTCGCGATGCGATAATGACAGACATTTTAAACGTCAAAGACGAGCCGATCTTTGACGATCGCATCGTCAAGATCGAGACTCACACGTACAATCCGTTCGCCAATACAACGTTCGAACACAGCGACGAGATAAGAATACCTATACAACAGCAAGATTTATACACGTTGCCATCTCAAAGTTTTCTATACGTTGAGGGAAAACTTACGATAAAAAAACCAGTTGCGGGGTCTGATGTGATATTGGGAAATAATTGCATCGCGTTCATGTTCGATGAGATTACGAGCTCGACGGTGTAGAGATTGATCGCAACAGGAACGTCGGAATAACCAGCTCGCTCAAGAACTATGTAACTATGTCATCCGATAAAATTATGATTGCGAGTAACGCTGGCTGGGATCCGTGGAATCCTACGAACATATACTTTAATTTTTGCGTACCGCTCAACATGCTACTGGGATTTTGTGAAGATTACAGACGCGTGATGATTAACGCTCGTCACGAATTGATTTAGATACGCGCGCGCAACGATTACAATTGTCTAGTTGGCGATCCGGTGCGGGAACCGGAAATTGAATTATTCAAAGTACAGTGGTGAATGCCACACATCCTGCTGAACGAGATAAATAAACTGTCGATGCTGCGTGCTCGGGAAAGCGGACGATACCTGAGCATGGCTTTTCGTTCGTGGGATCTACACGAGTTTCCGCTATTGCAGCGCACGACCAAACATTCGTTGGCCATCAAGACCGCTACTCAGCTCGAGAAGCCGCGGTACGTCATCTTTGCTCTGCAGGCTGTTCGGAAGAACGTTATGCTCGAAGATACGAGCCGATTCGATCATTGTAAACTGACGAACGTGAAACTGTATCTAAACTCGGAATGTTATCCATCCGACGATATGAATCTAGAGTTCGATAAAAACAGATGGTCGATTCTCTACGACACATACGTACGTTTCTGTAAAACCTATTACGGATACGATTAAGTATGTAGAGCCGAATCAAACTGTCGTGAATTTTCGGCAATAAGGTCCGTTCGTAATTATCGATTGTATTCGACAAAATGAATCGGTCAAGAGCGCAACCGTGGACGTGCGCTTATAGTTTTTTGAATGCAAAGAAAACTTGCCCGCGAGTACCACCGCGTACTGCCTCATCATACACGATCGCATGGTTCAGTACAATCCGTTGACAAATGTGCGGAAGATCACCTAAGAACGTTGTCTCGCTTTACATTATTAAAGGAGAGTGGGTGGAAATGAGACTATATATAAACCTATGATGCGTCGAAAGTTGAGCGCAGTTTTCTCAATTACCGATAGAGAGCTCATCATGTCTATACCAACGTTCGTGGACCTGCAAGGTTTTATCGTTGGAAGAAAGTTTATAGTTAAGGAGTTTGCTGCTCTCAGAGATGGATTCGTCCTCTCGCATTACATTTTTCGAAATCCCGTGCCGTGGCATCGAGTCAATAACGCAGACAAACGCCAGGCATCGTGGTTGCTTACGCATCATCACGGATTAGGATGGAACGATTCCATACAGCAGGGCTAAGAAATTGATTACAACGACGCTGACTAGGAACGAAACACCGCCCGTCGTATACGTCATGGGACACGAGAAACGAGAATGGCTGCGGAATTCGCTCTTGGATGACACGAAAGAAGACATATACGTTGAAAATATCGAGGCGCATTATGAAGATATAAGATTTGTAAACGAGATGGACGTTACGCATACTTTACGTTGTGCATTGTAATTGCACTTTACAAAATGTATTTAAAGTATTCAATTGGTGGCATTGTTATTAATAAACATGCGTTTCTTATAAATTGTCACGTCCCGGAAGACGGACCTTCCTACTTCCGGCGTACCTAAGTCGCTGAAAATAGTGGCGCTCTCTGTGCTTTTGAGGCTACCTGCTGGGCCGGCAATACCTCGGGATGTCGAGAGCAAGGATCGGTATAGGAAGGTTAGTGCGTAGACGAATAAAATGACTTTTATGATAATTACTCTTGTCTTATTGCTACTTCTCTTTATTAATTACTACAAAAAAGGGGGTACATATGCTTATTCCGTGGTAGGATCGGGGTTTGCAAGGGAACCTAGCAGGTCATCGAAGTCGTTTTGCGTTAGGGGTGAAATGGATTCAAGGGGGGTGTAGTCTACGAAGGGGAGGTCGTCCGTCAAGGTGCTGGCGTCTGAAGTCTGGAGAGTGGGCTGAGGGTCTATGGCCTGACGTTCATTTGCATCCACAGGGTTAACCCAAAGCAGGCTCTTGTACTTGTATTTAGCGCGATTTGAATCTGGGCGGCTAGGTGAGTCAAATTGAATAAATGGGGAATATCTAAGTCGATGGAGCGGATTAAACGTAGAATGCGCGAGCGCGCCCCTACGTACTGCTCGTAACGGCGAAAGTAACGCTTCCTCCGCGTGTTGTCAGTTGGTGGCGTCATCTACATGGATGAGGAAATGAGAAACTTCGTGAGTGGATTTGAATTTGAATGAGAATAGTCGAAACCTTACCCTGTCTTGAAAAGTTAGTACGATGGATGAACTTGCTGTCCTAAGAAGAGATAAAATTGAATGATTTAGTGTTTTGTAGGGAAAGGAGACGGAAGGACTTTTATTGCTTGCTCTTAATAGTTTTATTATTCGCGTAAGCCCATACTATTAGCAGAAGTAAGAATTCACAACTTTGTCTATGCCGATCTACGCTTGCCGCAAGCAACTATTCAGTTATAGGCGGATGCGTTTCTACCGGGGTCTCTCAGCACATGCAAACCTGAGAACCTGCATAGACCTCGGACACAAGGCTTTTGTCTCGCATTCGGACGTTGGCCTGTTTTCCGTTACTACCACAGTTGCGGAATCTTTAGGACAAATAGTATGGCTATTGGATATGTTTAGTTACATCGGATGATAAAGAGCGTTCAAACAAGCTTGCAGAGGAATTCAAGTAATACAAATTTATTAGGGACTAAGAGGGGCTCAGGTTGAATATTGGCAGGGATGCTAAAATGATGTTGAATAATTCCAAATATGTTCTGTCTCTGGGTAAAGTAATGATTAAAGGTGATACCATTAATATGTTAAATTCGGAATGATATTCTAAATGATGATATATAGGGATATTTGGTAGTAATAATTCAATGAAATAGAATCAGAGCAACGTTTAATTTAACATAGTATAAAAGGTTCACAAAAATTATTCAAAATGATTATTTGTGATGGTATTCAATAAGACATCTCGTTCTAATATTTGATAATATATTTCAAAACTTATTCAGCATAATAAGTTCACTACAATATTTGAGGTGGGAATTTAATATAGTGTTCGTTGTGGTATAGTATAATAAAACGACGGGTGTCGACAAGAGTACGAATTGCGAGGATATTTGATATAAAGATCCACACCGCAGTATTCAGTATGTTAAATTCGAGATAACATGCAGTGTAACAAATCCTTAAGGTTAAGCAATTTATAATAATTATTCAATACAATAAGATTATAATAAATTTAAGATAATTATCATAGCAGTAATTCGCAGGGAAATATTGTTTAAGCAAACAATAATTTTAGCAATATATTTGGTATAATAATTGTGGATAATAGGTTCGCAAGAATAATTAATAAAATAATTTAGTACGATAAGTTTGAGATAGGGTTAAAGCTACCAAAGCACGAAAATATTTAATATTTGATATTAATAAGACGAGTAATGACTCAGCAAAATATTTAATGTAATAATTTAGGGAAAATATTCAATATTATTAGAACAATTAGATTCTCAAAATATTTAATATAATATATTAACGAGACAAGTAATAATTTCATAAAAATGTTTAACATAATTATTTACAATAATTTCCGGAACAGAAAATGTTCAATATCATAAATTATAACAACATTTAATATTACTGAAACGATTAGTTTTCAATTTAATAATTCGCAAAGAAATTTGGTATTAACAAGATAATTAATAATTTTACGAAATATCGCGCACAAGTAATAATTAATTCATCATCATCATTGTCATTGTTCGTCTTCCCAATAAAGTTAGTATAATAAAACAAGCAACAATAATTCACAATTTATAGGCCACTAAAATATTCAATGCACAACGGAATAATATGTAATAATGTTCAGCATCCATAAAACGAAATAGAGATTCATAAATAATGGGCAAAACGAGAGATTCACAAGAACGTGCGATCAAATAGTTCACAAGTACATACGACGAAATAATAATTCACAATAATATGTATGATCGATCAAGATTGTATAGAATTTATTATTTTCCTTGTTTATATCAAAATAATACTATATCATTTAATAGCTATCAATTTTGCTAATTCTAGCTATTAATGGTTATTTCATCAAAATTTGAATATTCTAGACGGTGTGTAATTAATCATATCTTAATAGTTTCGTTATTAAATTCAAATTAGGCATGATTAATTACTATCTTTTAATTGAAAGATTCTAAGCTTTACAGAATTTAAGATTATTTCCTGATTCGCGCTGTTAACTTGATCGATCACTGAGATACAAGTTCTACACACACATATATATAATCACATATAAGGTTCAAGCAATAAATTCGCAAGACAATATAAAGTCACGATAATAATGCCTTTTAATTTAAATGAGACTGCTGGTACTTACGGATGACTCCGGGTCCGCAAGGGCCACAATCTAAGATCTTATTTCCCCTTTTTCCTTCCTTCCGGATTCCGACAGATCGCTGAGACTTCGCTCTTTGTGGAATTTCGAATTATCACCAAGATTCTTTTTCGGAATATCGCGATTACTTAAGACTGTTACGGAAATATTACTGTAACGATACTGGAGAGTCGCGCGCTGGGACAAGATACCGTCTTTTATATTATAATGCATCTTAATTACCCGCCCCCGCGCTCGCATCGGTTGCCCTGGTTCCGATGCATGGATGAGTAGGGTGAAATCGGTGGCATATTGATATCAAAGTTATCAGATAGTCTAAACAGTCTCAATGTCAGATCTTTTCAATGTATCATCAATTGCATCACCTGTCGCGGTGCAGCATATTATTCTTGGAAGCCTTTTAATAGAAAATATTATTTAATTCTCTCGAGTCTTATTAATGGAAAACTTTTGTTTCAATATGATTTTGGGATTGACCATGTTTCAAATTGGCGTGAATGATTTCTCAAATAGTTATTATTTCTCAGGCTTCAAGAGTGATGCCGATTTCTAAGCAATATGTACCGATACATATTATTATTTATAATGTTTCGGCCAATTAAAATTATTCTTAATTAATATTCACAATTATATGCGCCTTAACAATTTTATACGCCTTGTCGAATATTTTGCAAAAGCCTCAAAATTGTTCTTAACTTATAGTAGAGTTTTGGTATTAATATAAGATTCGCAGGATAATATAATAAAAGTGATTGTTATTTAATTAATTATATCTGCGATAATTGCATTCATAGACCATAGAGCTAATCAAGATTAATTTTTGTGAGACCTTTTATGTCGGAAAGAGATAAAGTTTTATAAGATTTCAATGTTTTATAGTTAGATTGATTATAACAATGACTTATATTGTTTAAGGCTGGTGCAATACCTTAATGGAATAATTAGTTAATTAATAAAATGTAATTCTTATTTAATAAAACATAATTCTTATTTGCACAGGGTCGGCGCAGTAATTTGTCATTAATTTTACTAGTTGTACCTTTAGTTTTTATAAGTTCTAATTGTTTATTAGCAATAAACAATTAGATAATTAATAGTTAGGTTCACGAAAGTTGGTATAATAAACCTTGAAGTAGTTATTTTAATTTGGTAGGATTAGTAAAATTAATTTATTTAATAACGATTTTTCATTCGTTAATTAATATTTTGCTTATGTATTCTCGAGTAAAACCTTTAAATGATTATATCTCGTAAATCAGGCATCGGAGTGAGGGCGGAACAGTACCAGTATCATCAGGAAGGCTCATATTTACATTTTGGGGGGGGGGGGGGTAGTTTCCCAATTTGGATCGCTTATAATTCGGAAACGGTTTAAGGTGTCGGATTCTAGGTTACGCCAAAAATTCTGTTTTTAAGAGCGCTTCTAGTGGCTATTTTAAATTTTCAGAAATCTCGAAGTTTAAATTTTGAGTTTCAAGATTAAAATAAAATTTGTATATTTGGATACTGCGAGACGTACTGGTTCTGTTTATGGTGTGTCTATAATTTTAGGAATTTTGGTTCAGGAGGTATCGAGTTTACAAAAATTTTAAGTGAGACTAAATATTTATAATTTTAATTTTCCCATAAACAATATTAATCTTGATATAACCATCATAATTGCGGAAAGCAGTCATTCAGAATTTTAAGATAAGCATGAGTAGTAAAATTGAAAAGGTATCAGTAATATAGGACTGAATCGCTTGTTAGTTTACTTCTAGTACGCTAGATGGCTCCCCGAGTATGATTCAAGAATAAGTATCTGGGGTCTTAGGTCTGCTCAGATTGTCATGCTGAGTCAGTTCAACACTACTCTAGTAGTCTGTACTTTGTCTCATTCAAATGGACCTTAATTCTTATTCTGCGGGTATGCATAAGTATCAGGGAAAGCCATGGGGTTAATAGAGGATAAATATAAGTAAAAATATAGAAATAGGGGAAGAAAAATAAAAAGGGGAGGGGTTGGGACGACGGGACGTCACAAAATATAGTGTTTTTTCTTATTACCCCTATTAACCCTGTCGGAATCTGTTTATGTTACGCCCAGCCTTAAGAAATTTAATTTGTTTCGAATACGTAGGTAAGGCAAGGAAGACCGCAACAAAACTTATAGAATTCCCGTAGGCACACAATAAGAGAGGGTAGGTGCCTTGGGTCGAACGCACTTTTTACAACGCAGAATATGGGTCAGCGTGCCCTTTTAAGCTCGTTATAACCCTGTTTCCGTGTCATGCGCTCGTGGTCCAAGTTTTGAGTCAGTGAATTGAATCACTTTAACTCGGGACCGGACCTGGTGCAATCTTTGATCAAGGAGTGGAGATCCGGGGGTGGTCTTTGAAATTAAATAGTTAATGAAAATTCTTTAAAAACTACATATAAAGAATTTATTTTAACGTTTTTGTACATTAGAATAAGCGCTGAAGTCATGTGTTTTAGTTTTATAAAGGTACTATTAATACTGCTGGTATAATAATGGATAGATTTGCTTGGATACAATAATAATTTTAGTGCCGGTTAACATAATGATAAATAAGAATTTTAATACCGACAAATGAAAAATTGACAGAATAATAATCTGTCGAATGAATTGGGCAACATATTTAATAATAATAATAATAATTTATAAATCGGCTAGCATGATTACAAAAATTAATTTTGAGAGATCGGTTATCATAATTACAAATAATAATTTAAAAGATCGGCTCAGATAGTTAAAATAATCTAAAAATTATATTTTATAATTACAAAATAATAATTTGAAAGATCGGCTAAAAAGCTAATATCTATTATACAATTATTTTCCTTTTCTAAGTCGGGAGGAGATTTGAATGTCAAGGTAACTCTTCTACGGTGGCGTATGAAGGGGGAAAGAAGTTATAGAAAAAGTCAGCGGGGATAGCAAAAGAATCGAAATAGTAAAGTGTAAATACTAAGATAGAGTCGTTAGGAGCGCGGGCGGGTAGAATGTTTAAAAGGACTTCCGGATTAATTGTAAGTTCGCGGAAATGGTGGAGAAGAGGATCTATTTTAAGGGGGAATTGTTCTAAATTTCTAATAAGAAGGTTTGAGTGCCATCGTAATAATAACATCTTGGACGGAAAGGTAGGAGGGGGAATTCGGCTAAAAACTCAAGGGATGGTGTGGGTGAAGGTGGGGGAGGAACCTCTTCTGGTTCGGGAGAACTGATAGAGGAATAGTGAGGTGAGGGAGGAGGGGGTGAAGAAAATTGTCTATTGTTAGAATCCGAGACCGTGGCGAAATTACGGGTGTTGTGGGCGCTATCTTCGGATGTTGAAACGATGACCGCTTCTGAATCCGCGCACCGGAACGCTCGGTCGGACTCTCGAAGGACAGCCTCTGAATCCCCGCACCAGAACGCTCGGTCAAACTCTCGAAGGACAGCCTCTGAATCCGCGTTTCCCGTCGAAGGTGAAAAGCCCTTTGAACGCGAAGTGAGCGTGGTAGGGTCCGGATAAGCGCGAGCCCGCCTGATCGCCCGTCTCCGTTTTCTTTTTAGGTTCAACCGATTACGATGGAAGAAATTATTGTCCACTACAATTTTAAGTTTTATTTTACATAACGGAAATCGGGACTCGGTGAAAATTTATGTCTACAGACTTACTACTTGTCGGGATGTTTCCTCTTGAGGGAGCGTAGTCCGGAGTGCCGGTCTTTGGGTACTCGGGCGGTTCTCGGTTGGCCGGAACAAGTCAGTCCGTCAGGACTCTAGGCTGGTGGAACTGGAGAGTGATAAGCCACGGGAGTACACAAGTGCACTCACTTCACTTACGGTTCGCTTTTTGTTCGACACTTAATGTTTGTCCCGACTTGCACTCGAGTAATTGTTAAAAGCGTGAATTGGCGAACTCGCGACGAAATTTTTCGACTCGCACTCGATCAAGAGTAAAAAGCTGCTCGCGATCTTTGGGATCGCGATTTTATACTCAATTTTCCGAAGGGAAGGATTGAGGTGTAGGCGATATCTTTCTTGGATTGGTAGGCGCTTTCAAAACCACCAAATTTGGAGCTTGTCTATTGGGAACTCGCGAAATTGTTATTTCGTACAGATGATCAGCTAATGGTCCATCTCTTCTTGTCTCCGCCCGATTTGGTTTTGGTTTTGAGTATAGGAGAGGAGTAGGGTAATAGGGCCGGTTCTGAGCCATGGGGCAATGCGCGGGGAGCGGGGCGGGGGGGTATTTGGTGGTGCGGGGGTGACAACGTCACGCGAGGCGGGGACGCTTATCGGGTGGAATTTACTAATTTTTAATGATATGGTAGTTTTTAAGTGAAGGGTACCATTAGGTACATTAACTTATCGCATAACAAAGGTGAGTAAAAAAGGAATGCAATTATCTGTTCAAAACTTATATTAGACATTATTAGACACTATGTTTTTAAAAATGTTATAACAAAGGTTTGTTAAGAAAAGTATGCGATTATCTGTTAAAAAACCTATAAATGTAAAAGCTAAGTTTTCTTCCGTGATGATAATGCGCTATCGATATTTGTCATGTTCTCATAAATAATTAGTATGAAACAAATATGATGTTGAAGTTTTAGAGGGGGAAGCGCTAGACGAAAATATATAACGATGAACTAAGCGTGTCAAATCATGGATTTGAAAGTCATCCGCGTATTGATTGGTAAAAACTGTGAATTATGCGACAACATTACATGCAAGTACTGTGAAAAAAGTGTGTGGAAAAAATTGTATAAAACAAGGAAGACTTTGAGCAAACTGAACGTGATCTGTTGGAGTGGTCCCACCAAGTATAATAATTTTAAAGCGGTAATGGATGAATTGTTGGACGAAGACAGCCCGTTATCAGATGACAGTGACTATAACAGCGATCAAAGTGAGATCTCCACCAATAAAATCGTTAAGGTAGTGTCTCGCAAACAAATTCGTGCATTAACCGAACGTTCCAAAGTGTGTGTTATGTATAGTTATTATTCCACGGGTAATGATGTTGTATGCACTTCATGCATGATCAATCTGTCTGACCACGGTGATATAGAAGTGATATACTCTGTTAAAAGACATGAGATCGAACTACATGCTGCAGTGAATGAACGTTATTGCTCAAACTGCAGAAGAGCATTGTATTTGATATTCCAATGCAACATGTGTCCTGTATGTACGCAGTGAGAGAAACTGAATGTTGCATTATAATAGTGTATACCTTTACGTAGGTAATATGGAAAAATTCAACCAGTATGACAACGCTTTAGACTATATATTGAACAATAATAATTGTGATCATGATGCTGAATACAGACAAGATATCATTGATATTCTGAAGGACGAGGATCTACGAGGAGAAAGATTCACGGGTGTACAACGAATATCACTGGCACAGTTTTTATGCGATCGCGAACTCGGTATACGTGGAACCAGTGAACGCATCGTCTGACAAGGGGTTGATATTGACACTGAATCCCCATATGACTGGCCATATCACGTGCGATGGGAAGTATATAGATGGATGTTGGATGAGTGCAAGAGAGAGGTAGACAAAGAATTTGAATGGCACTATAAATATGGTGTACTACGATATTACAATGAAAAAAATTATGATTGTAATGATTGGGCAATGAAAATCATTCAAAAGATTGAGTACAACGAAGTTCTATATATTGCGATTCATACAGGCATTGGAAAGTGCATCGAATTGATAATCATAAATTATCATGATTATAATATCATTGATGCAGTGTGGTATTGTGAATTATGTGACAGAGTCACTTGCAAGTGCTTCGAAATATAAAAAAATTGTGTGAAAAAGACAATGTAAAACATGGAAGATCTCGAGCAAACTGAACGAGATCTGTTGGAGCGGTCCCACCAAATCATCACCTTAAGCGAATATTTTGCATGGGCACAGCGATGCGAGGAGTTTATTAAACAGCTTGAAGAACGCAGTCGTGTCAAGCGTTCACGACTCTCAATCGGACATAGACAATCTTTGGTTGCTAGAATCACACGACTCGAGGGTGCAAAGACTCGCTTGGAGAGACATTTCATGCACATCGGTGGTGAATACGTGGGCACTAGTGACTATAATAACGCAAAAAAACTTGTTTGGCGAGAGATCGATACAGCATTTGAAAATCGTATATTGACTGGTGCTGTAATTAACGCTGATTATATTGAACCGCGACAATTTTTGGAAGACGCTGGTAGTGTAGTGCTCGAGCAAGTGCAAGACGTTATAAAAAGACACAACAGTGCAAAAGTGAATACCACGTTCAATGGTGAGTTTGTGACGGGAGATAAACGTGCTAATAAGAGTATCAACACGAAAAACTATGAACTCTTTCAAACATCAAACTTATACGAGTGGTACAAGCAGCATGTCATCGAATTCATATTGGCATCCCTCGAAGATTTCCAGGAACGTGATAGCGGGTGGGCGTTATCACGAATCCTTAATCTTACGGTCAACATCAACAAGCACAATCCATTGCATGCAGGGTGTTATATCCAGTTGCCTCGGGAGATAATGATGAAGAAAGCGGTGATCAATGTAAAATCTATGGATAATGCATGTTTTGCATGGTCAGTGGTCGCTGCTTTGCATCCTGCCAAAGAACATACATATCGGGAATCTTCATATCCACATTATGCGACAGTGCTAAATTTGCAAAACATTAAGTTTCCAATGACGTTGAATCAAATAAAAAAATTTGAACAATTAAATAATCTCTCAATCAATGTATATTGCACAGAAAAAACAAAGGAACAACTTGCAATTTTACCACTACGGCTTGCTGATAAGAAGAAAGAGAAGCATGTCAATCTGTTGTATCTGCAGGACCCGCGAGATGACAATGTGGGGCATTTCACATGGATTAAGAATCTATCCCGCCTCGTGAGCTCACAACTCAGTAAACATGAACATAAAAAATACTTGTGCGATCGGTACGTATATTTCAATAAAATTGTAAAATTTGTATAAAAGAAACAAATTATAATAAATTATAATAATAAATTATGTTTTTGCAGATGTTTGCACTATTTCAGCACGAACGAGAAATTGGAAGCCCACGTCGTTGATTGTCGAGAATTAAATGACTGTGCTATCCAACTACCGAGCGAAGATAACAAATGGCTGAGTTTCAAAAACTACAACAGAAAGGAACGAGTTCCCTTTGTGGTGTATGCCGACTTGGAATGCGTTCTAAAGAAGCTAAATACTGATCCGAGAATGCCGACATATGCGTCTCAGCATCATGAAGTATTCAGCGTTGGATATTACATGCACTGCACTTACGATGAGTCTTTATCAAGGTATCGATTTCATCGCGGTAAAAATTGCGTTGCATGGTTCGCAGAGCAATTAAGAAATATAGCGCATAACGTTAAGGATATTCTGTCGGCTAATGTCCCCATGGATTTCACGCGAGACGAATGGGAAAATTTTTATAGCGCTACGCACTGTCATGTGTGTGAAAAACCGTTCGCGCCAAACGACACACGGGCACGCGATCATTGTCATTTGACCGGTCGTTATAGAGGTCCCGCACATTCAGATTGCAATTTAAATTACAAAGATTCACATTGCATTCCCATAGTTTTTCACAACTTATCTGGGTATGATGCACATTTCATCATCAAAGAGATAGTTACCGCGTACGAAGGGAAAATCGACTTACTTCCCATCACAAAAGAAAAATACATTTCATTTACTAAACATGTTAAAAACACTGAAGATAATGAGCGGAAAATTTGTGTAAAATTACGGTTTATCGATTCTTTCAAATTTCTTAATACGAGTCTTGACAAATTAACATCCTTTCTCAGTAATGATAAACTATCAATATTGCAACGTGAATTCAGTAATTTATCTGCAGAAAATTTTGATTTATTGACGCGAAAAGGCGTGTTTCCCTACGAATACGTAGATTGCGTGGACAAGTTGCAGGATATATGGTTACCGCCGCGCGAATTGTTTTACAGTTCTTTGACCGGCGACACTGTATCCGAAAGCGATTACGCACACGCTGTCAACGTGTGGCAGCAGTTCTCCATTCAAACCTTGGGCGAGTACAGCGATCTGTATTTGAAAACCGACGTATTGTTGTTAGCTGATATATTTGAAAATTTTCGTGACAGTTGCGTTGCGAGTTACGGACTCGACCCCGCATATTATTATACTCTACCGGGTTTTACATGGGACGCGATGCTGAAACATACTTGCATCAATTTCGAACTACTCACAGATATTGAAATGGTTATGTTTATCGAGCGTGGCATACGCGGTGGCCTGAGCCAATGTTCGTGCAGATATGCGAGGGCCAATAACAAGCACATGCAGTCGTACGATCCATCGTCGTACCTCATGTACTTTGACGTAAACAATCTATACGGATGGGCAATGTGTCAACCATTGCCTTACGCCGAATTTCAATGGGTCGAAAACATCTCAAACTTTGACGTTACCACAATCGCTTCAGATTCGCCCACAGGTTATATTTTCGAGGTCGATCTAGAGTACCCACAAAATAAACACAACGCGCACATCGATCTACCATTCTGTCCAACGCATGAAAAACCGCCTGGCAAGTTGCAGCCCAAGCTCGTCGCGACTCTGTATGATAAGAAGCGTTACGTAATACACTATCGCAATCTGCAGCAGTGCATGCGTCACGGTCTTCGTATCACAAAGATATACCGTATATTACAATTCGCACAATCTTCATGGCTTCGCAATTACATTCAACTTAATACAAATTTCAGAACTCATGCCAAGAACGATTTTGAGAAAAATTTGTATAAATTAATGAACAACGCGGTATTCGGGAAAACCATGGAGAACGTGCGCAATCACGTTAATGTAAAATTATTAACAAAGTGGGGCGGGCGGTATGGCGCTGAGGCAATGATTGCGAAACCAAATTTCCATAGTCGAAGCGTCTTTTCGAAAAATCTAGTCGCCATTGAATTGCGAAAACTTAAGACAAAATTCGACAAACCGATTTATGTGGGTATGTCTATTCTTGACATATCCAAGACATGTTTGTATGAATTTCATTATGAGTATATGTTACCATTGTTTCACAATAAATGTAAAGTCATGTACACCGATACGGATAGTCTTATATACCACATCGAGTGCAATGATGTGTACGATATCATGAAGCGTGACATTAGTAGATTTGACACGAGCGATTATCCGGTTGACAATGCATATGGTATTCCACGTGTCAATAAAAAAAAACTAGGGCTGATGAAAGATGAAAATAATGGCGCGATAATGACAGAGTTCGTTGGACTTAGAGCAAAAATGTACGCATTAAGGGTAGACGGTAGAAAAGACACTAAAAAGGTCAAAGGTGTCAAGAGTAACATCATAGCGCGTACTATAACGTTCGACGATTATATGCTGTGTCTGCGAAATGAAATTGAAATGACACGACAGCAGACTTGTATAAGATCGAAATTGCATGAGGTGTACACCATCCACGAGACGAAAATTGCTCTGAGTCCATACGACGATAAGCGATATGTAGATTCGACTGTAAATACATTACCATGGGGACATTATCGGATACCTTTATAATATATCGTATTTTATACATTATGTATTTTGTATTTGTATTTTACATATATTTGCTAATTTTACATCTCACATTTTATATATTTTATACGTTGCATTTCATGTATTTTACATTTTACATTTATTTTATAGTTGTACATTTAATGTTTCATGTATTTCACATTATACACTTATGTTACATTTTATGTATTTTTTAATACTTTTGTAATTTCATAATATACATTTTACGTTTTTATTTTCTATTAAAAATGTGTGAGTTAATACTAAGAACATTGAAATATGTATTAAGGATGATTGTATTTTATACATTATAGCCATTTTATATGCATTTTACATTAAGAACGTGTATGTATTAATAATAAGAAGAATATATTGAGGAGGGATAATAAAGAAACCTCATATATGTAAAAAAAAAATGTATTTTATATTCATATGTTTACAATATTTTTTTTTATATGATTATAATAAAGAAAATATTCTTATGTAATATTGTCTTTGTGAATCCAAGAATTGTGTGATCCGTCGAATCCCAACCACTTGACGTAAACCATGTTCCCCTTTTTGCGTAATACTTTCTCTACGAGGTACATGTTTGGATAAGTCGCACGATGCAACTCATACTCGTAAAATGCTCCAGCGATAGATTTACCACGATAATCATCGAGCAGATATGTTACAGGATTAGTGCGCTGTACTTTAACAATTTTAAACACCTCCGTGGTCCAATTTGGTGTATAACCTTTCTCGAAGACTGTTTTGTATTTGCTAACGCGTACCGAGTCGCCTACTTTGAACTTTGCTGGACCAACAATCTTTATCGTGCTGTACACGGTAGTCAACAGTTTTTCAGCGATCGCGGGGGGTAACGTCAACAGGCCGCATACCGATTGTTCGATGCTTGCGCGTATTGTACTCCGCGACAAGCTGTGGCAACGCGTCGATCCACTTGTAGGTTCCGTTGAACGTAAACATTTTCCACATGTCATTTTTCAACGTGCGATTGAATCGCTCAACGACCGATGCCTTCAACATCAAATATGTGGAATAATGATTGATATCATTTTTTTTTAAAGAGTTTTTGCACGTAGGCGTTATAAAATTCCTTCCCCATGTCAGTTTGTAGGTTTCTTGGACATCTCTTGCTCTCTCGAATTATCTCGGTGATTGCGTTAGCCGTCTCGCTTCCGCCTTTACTCTTGAGTGGTATGGCCCATGCATGCTTGCTTAACACATCTATAACGGTGAGTATGTAGTGATAGCCTCTGTTGAAACGTGAGTATGGAATCATCTCGACGATATCGGCTTGCCATGGATCGTCATATCCATGAACTATGACGCGTCTTCGCGGAAAATTTTTTCTCGCCGGAGCGTGTAGTTCCTCAACGAGTTGCTGCCTTTCATTACTAATGAGTTGTTCCTTTTTTCTCTCATTAGTTTTTGTAGATCTCTTTATCTTTTTTCCCATTATGAAGTGTTGTTTAAGAGTTGTTACGTATATTTCGTCTTACTTTGAATATCCATTGATTGACATTTCAACACTGACTGATATCGGTATGACTCAAACTTTTATTTACAATCAAACCGACTTCGCGAATTTCCTTGATAATAAATAGAAGCTTATTGTCGTGAGCATTGTTGTTGTGGTTAAACTTGATGATATGTCAATTTAACTGCAATATTCTATTTTTTCTGAAATTTCAATATCATAGACTGTAAAAAGTCTACGTATGTTTCCACGTTCTGATGAAAGGTATTTATTCTCTGCATGTTTTTCATCTCAAAGTCATTTTGTAGATTTTTTAAAATTTCAACATTTTTATCTACATACTGCATCGTTTCAGCTATACTAGTATTTAGTAGAAGTTTAACATTATTTATGTTTTCAACTATACTATTATGCAGTAGAAGTTTAACATTATTTAAGTTTTCATCCACATAATTTTTGTGTGCAGCGTCATCGAAGGCTTTCGGCCACGATACATGATGTATCCTAAGCCTTTTTGCATCAAAACTTTTATCATCGGCAGTTAGACAAAGGGCATTTTCCTGTATGTATCGTTTGCTTGCAACGTCATTCAAATGACCTGTCACACCTGCAATACGCTCTTCCACGTATCGTTTGGTTGCAACGTCACTGTCAGCTTCCGGTTGCGCTACATGTTGTATCTTGCGCGACCTTGCATCAAATTCTTTTGCATCGTTTAGACAAAGAGCATTTTCGTGTACATAATTTTCAGCGTATTTATTCCATTGTTGTTGTTGTTGTATTCGAGTAGCTCTCGAGCCATTATCCTCATGCAATGTTCCGAACTTATTCATCGACATTTCGACGCAAGCAGTATTAACTGACTAATTCATATCAATGCAGCGCTGTTTAATTTATATAATAAGACCAGCTTCACGGAGTTCTTCAATAATTGATGAAATTTCATTGTTGTGAGCGTTGTTGCCGGCTTGGCGCGAAGCTTCCAGCAATTGCAAACGATCTACCAACTCGTTCGGATCATTCCAATATATGTAATCAATCTTGTTATCATTTAGTAACATCGTAGTCTCTTGTGGTAAACCTTTTCCTACCACTTTATTGCTTGACACATGTGATACTAGGGGAGCGATTATATACTTATACTTGTATCCTCTATTACCACTTATAGGATTCTGTGAGTTGTATCCACGTCTGTGAGCATTCGTTGCAAACAGTATACTTTTGTATTTTTGCATATCAGACTCTGTGTACACAGCATCATTGGGAATTCTTTTAAATATTAGCTCGTAAAGACCTGGTGTTCCCTTGTATGTTATTCCATCTATAATTATATTATCGTTTCTGTCCACATCGATATCTTTATCCCCAAGTGTAATTCCATCGTTATTAAAACGTACACCATAAACGCTATCTATAGTATCTTTTTTACCACTTAGCACAGCTCCCATGTATATTTGTCCCAACGGACCAAGATAATTACGCAACTTTTGCTGTCCTTCGAGCATTTGTAATCGATGTTTCACGGATATTGCAAACGGTGAAACTGGGGTTTCAAAAACAGTATTCTCATCAACGGGTGGACTGTTGATCGGCAAAGATTCATGTGATTGTTCATATTCGAAAGCAGTATTCTCATCAACGGGTAGAGTGTTGATCAGCAAAGATTCATGTGATTGTTCATATTCAGAAGCTTCCATCGAAGTAGAAACTAGTGGAGGATTATATAATTGTTTCTGTTTTGGTGAGGACAATGTGGACATATCTGAGTAATCCCATGACATGTTAGATTTCCATTTTTTTACCTTACGTTTTGCATTCTTTTTTCCAGGTTTTAATATTACCTTCTTTGCATTAACATTTGTACTCATCGATGATGCCTCAGTTTTTACATCAACGTTACCTTCTACATTAGCGGTTCTTTCCACGATTTGCTTTAGAGGTTCGACAATGGGTTTAAAATGTCTCTCTAATGTAACATCTTCATTCAACCTACCGGTTTTCAAAGCTCGATATTTCTTGCGGATTGATTTGCTTGTTTTTGCAATCTCATTCACTATTTTCTCGCGATCCTTGATGTCCATGATACGATTCATGATGTATACCTCGTGAACGTTAAAATTACAATGACGTTAGAACGATGTTTGAATAACGTTAAACCACATTGACATTACAATAATATTGGAACAATGTTTGAATAATGTTGAACTACATTAACGTTACAACGATGTTGGAACGATGTTGGAACGATGTTGGAACTATGTTAAAATCACATTGATGTTACAACGATGTTGGAACGATGTTGGAACTATGTTCAACCACATTGATGTTATAACGACGTTGAAACAATGTTAGAACCATGTAGAAGGTTGAAGTTATCACGTTAAAGTTACAACAATGATTGAACAATTCATGGTATAGCATAGTCGTTAAATCCCTTTCTATATCGTCCATTGTTTATAGGACTATCCTTATCAATCACTGTGAAACCGTATTTATGTTGCCAACATTTGCGACACAATGCACTAAAATCCTCATATGACATATCTGTGTTCACATGATCGTTGTAAACATGTTTCAAGTTGGTACCATCCTGTTTAAAGAGAATCAACAGATTTGCATTGTCTCTTATAAGATGTTTAGGTATCTTTGCATACGTCTGACAGAGATAGAAACAATCAATGCTCGAATGACGCCCCATAGCAAAGTATTCTTTTATCATATCTTGCTTGTCACATGCCACGTCATCAAATATAAATATTGAATTTGGGCACGCTTCTGTCGTTGGAATTACATCGATGTTATTGGAGAATGTAAAATAACTAATTTCATTAATCAATGTCAGCAACTTTTCCAAGTAACGATATTTGGGTTGTTGCAATGATTTCGAGTACACGTACAAATTCTCAAAACGTAGACCGTGAGGACTTTCTAGCATGCTCATCAACACGTTGGTTTTGCCGCAATTCGAGGGACCGCATATGATTCCACGAATCGTGCTTGGAAGCATGTTTCCATGTCGACGCGTTTCTTGCTCAAATACTGATTGTGTTCTATCATCGAAATTTGTCACACTTATCGTTTTTGGTTGCTTTATGAACCGCATGTTTTCTCTACAAACTGCAAAATTGAATTCATTAATAAACCATTACGATTGAACTATATATAGGGGTGCATCGTATCAAAATCGCTCAGTATAAAAATGTTTCTTCTTCTGTCAGATACTGATGATATTTAGAAATGTTTCTTCTTTTGTCAGATACTCGCGATATTCGAGATCTAACCTCTGAACAGTTAAAATACATACCGAAGATTGTTTTGTTACGCGAATTTTCAAAATATATTGAGGATTTGTGGGATAAACTCCCCAAACATATAAGAGCCGATTTGGAGATTCAGCAATGTCGTCAATGTTTGAAACATTATAATCGTCCGTGGCAACAAACGCATATCGACGGTCCAGCACCGTTGATCAGAGATTGTAGTGAATGTTACCAACAATAAAAACTGGCAGAGGTCTGTTGAATCGTGCAATAAACGCACTTCCTATTGAGCTGCATATTCCAGGCTATCAGTTTTGTGGTCCGGGAACTCATTTGAAGAAACGACTATCTAGAGGCGAACGAGGTATTAATCAGTTAGACGCAGCGTGTCGTGAGCACGATATAGCCTATTCACGTAACAATAATCTAGTCGACAGACATATAGCTGACAAAATACTTGCCGATAAAGCGAAAAAACGTATAGTAGCGAAAGATTCGACTTTGGGTGAGAGAGCTGCTGCTATGACCGTTTGGGCAGCTATGAAAGCTAAAACTAAAATCTGTATGAGCATAAATAAAAAGAACAAAAATTCGACCAAGAAAGTGACCAGAAAAAGAGTCCTTCCAATAAAAAAACATGGTGGTGTCTTACCAGTTCTACCGTTACTAGGAGTTCTTGGTTCTTTGGTTGGGGGGGCAGCGGGGGTTGCAAAGACGGTGAACGATTGGAAAGCTACACAACGTCAGCTGCAAGAGATGCAACGTCATAATCGTGCCATGGAAGATCGTGCCATGAAAGGTCATGGAATCTATCTTGCTCCGCACAAGCGTGGTCGAGGTGCAGCAATGGAAAAAAAAAAAAAAAAACGTCGAAGAAATGATAAAAATGCCTACTGGTATGACCACAAACGTTCAATTGGAACATTTGGCAAAGCGCTTGCGTATCCCATTCTTTAGAGGTGTTTTCATGCATAACGCATTACCAAAGTCGCCGCATATAAACGAAAGTGGTATCATAAATTTGGACGATACTGAAGGGCCTGGTACTCATTGGGCAGCATATGCAAAGAGAAAAGAACGTGCGATATATTTCGATAGTTTTGGAAATCTTCGACCACCCAAAGAATTGATTCAATACCTTAAAAGAGATGTGATGAAAATTGAATACAATCGCATTTCCTATCAACGTTTTAATCAGAACATTTGTGGACAATTATGTTTACAGTTTCTCCATACGGTAGATGATCGATATGGATATAAATGATGACATTCCACTAGTAGCAACCAGTATTTGTTTGACAGTTTGCAAACATGTCTCTAACGCTTACGTTGACTGGCAACAGTAGCATCCTTACGGTGAGCTACTTTCCCGCTATAGATTTGAGCGATGATTATTATGAACTTGGTTTAACAGATTTCGAAACGCACAATACGATACCAAATGTAAATTCGTCAAATAATAAATTTTACTATGGCACTAATGACAATGAAATTGCGATTCCGGAAGGCTCATATGAATTGCATGCTATAAATGGATATTTAAAACGCACAATTTTACATTCTCAAGAAACAGTACGCCCAAAAAACAATCTATATGGATATGATGAGGATGAATATCCCATAATAATTCGTGCTAATCATAATACGATGAAGAGTGAATTAAAATGTGTTCACAGAATAAATTTTAGCAAACCAAACAACATTGGTTCGCTTTTGGGATTTTCATCGAATCGTATATTAGAACCACAACAATGGCATGAATCAGACGCATCAATTAAAATTATTAATGTGAATATTATTCGTGTAGAATGCAGCATCGTCAGTGGTGCGTACAGCAACAGTACTCGTGTACACACGATACATGAATTTTCGCCTAAAGTATCGCCAGGATATAAGATATCGGAAACGCCTGCACATGTCATTTACCTTCCAATCATCGCACAGCACATTACCGATTTGACGGTGCGTATCGTTGATCAAGAAGGACGATTGCTCGATTTTCGAGGCAAAGAAATTACCGTCAGACTGCACGTGCGACGACGACAACGTTAATACGAATTGCATATTTTGGAAACATCTGAGATGCTTGTACTACATGAGACAGATCAGGTGATATGTATGAGAAAAAATTGTATCGCACAAAAACAAACGACTGCAAACAATAGTGGTTTTATGAAAAGAAAAGAACTCAGTACGACAAATATTGAATTTTTAAAATCTCTGGGATTCATCGTAAGAAACAAGCGAGATGATTGACATTTTGAACATTGAAAGTGAACCGGTCTTTGACAATCGCATTGTCAAGATTGAGACACACACATACAATCCATATGCTAACACAACGTTTGGTCACAGCGATGAGATACGAATACCTATACAACAGCAGGATTTATACACGTTACCATGTGAGAGTTATCTGTATGTTGAGGGGAAGGTAACAAAACAAGCAACAGTAGATGATGCCACTGTAACGTTAGGATATAATTGTGTTGCGTTCATGTTTGACGAGATTCGTTATGAACTGGATGGTGTGGAGATTGATCGTAACAGAAACATGGGAATAACTTCCACGCTCAAAAACTATGTATCGTTATCTTTAGATAAAAGTGCTATCATGAAAAATGCCGCATGGAATACCATTGACACTGTTTCAGTAGATGGATACTTCAACTTTTGTATACCTCTCAGCATGTTACTGGGATTTCGCGAAGATTACAAGCGTGTAGTGATTATCGCACGTCACGAATTAATTGTATTACGATCGCGTAGCGATAATAACAGTCTGCTAGGATCTTCAGCGTTGCATCCTAAGATTGAATTATTCAAGATACAATGGCGAATGCCTCACGTAATTTTGAATGATATCAATAAACTTTGCTTGTTAAAAACTTTAGAGACCGGACGATACATGAGTTTGAGTTTTCGTTTATGGGATCTGTATGAATTTCCTCTGCTGCAAAACACGACCAAACACTTGTGGACCATTAAAACAGCCACTAATTTAGAAAAACCGCGATATGTTATCTTTGCGATGCAGACTGGTCGGAAGAACGTAATGTCGGAAAATATAACTCAATTCGACAACTGCAATTTGATCAACATGAAGCTCTATCTTAATTCAGAGTGTTATCCATACGATGATATGAATTTAGATTTTTCAAAAAATAGATACGCAATACTTTATGATATGTATAAGTGTTTTCGTAAATCATATTGCATTGGATGCAACAGTACTGAGGTATGGTTAACAACTACCGACTTTCTGGAGCAAGGTCCATTCGTGGTTATCGATTGTTCGCGTCAAAATGAGTCTGTCAAGAGTACCACTGTAGATGTGCGATTAGAATTTGAATGTAAAGAGAATTTACCAGCGAATACAACCGCGTATTGTCTAATCCTGCACGATCGTGTAGTTGAATACAGCCCACTAACCAATATAGTGCGCAAAATCAACTAATAATAATAATTTAAAAAAAACAATAGCAACGCTGCAGATGTATGTATGTATGTGTGTGACAAAGAGTGATAAAAACACTATCCATAGCACATTCAGTTTATTTCTTCTTCTGAACGCGTGCAAGAATACTTCGTCATGGTTGTACCAACGTTTGTGGATTTACAAAGATTCGTTGTTGGAAAGACATTTATCGTGAAGGAAGTAGCGATACTCAGGAATGGAACTGCTCTCTCTCATTATACCTTTACTAGTCCCATACCATGGTATCTTCTCACAAGGTCTGACAAATCAAAAGCTTTCTGGTTGATGGCTAATCATCATGGGCTACGATGGGCTGATGGGATCATTAATTACAGCAGAGCCAAAAGTTTGATTACGGCAGCTGTGGTGGGTAATATGTATGAAAAACTGGAAAATGATGCATTTCAACTTATATACGTGAAAGGATGTGAAAAGCGGAAATGGTTGACAAATCTTCTGGATGACAATCTGAAAAGTAACCTGATCATTAAAACCTTAGATGCGGATTATGAGGATTGTCCTTCTCTAGACAAACTGGATGCAGATAATATTTTACGATGTAATAATCACATAAAGCATTGCGCGCTGCAAAATGTATTAAAAATATTCAATTGGTGGTCTCAACGTCAAATAAAATTGTACAATGTTTAGTATTGAAATAAATATTTATTTGTTTTAAATGTGCATATGTGTTTTTCTCCCATTTCTTTACCCTTTAAATATTTACATTATGTAGCGTAATAATTCTTCTTATACAAACAAAAAATCTAAGGTACATCTATAAGATGACCTAAAGAAGATGACTGTAAAGAAAAAAATACGGATCCAACCGTCGGAGATAATCTTTTCAAAGAAAGGATGGAAAAAGTAACAAAAGTATAAACTTTGCGTATTATTCTTCATGTATATTACATTTCATGTATTATATAAAACAAATTTATTTTCATACATAATATTTTTCAGAATAACATTTGTCAGTTCATAGCTTCATACATAATATTTTTCACGCCACATGCTAATAGCTCGCAATCAATGAGTGACTCACAGTCGTAGTCATCGCTTTTTCGTATCGCTTTTACCGCATAGCTCACGTCGGTAATATTCTTTTCACAAAGAATATTTACAAATTTTTTGAATTTTGAACTAACAAGCTGAGTATTTTCAGACAACCATGCATACATATGATCGATGCAATGTTCATAACTAAATAACATGTTCATCGTAACAAATGTTAAATACATGCAGATGATAGTAGTAGACGATGTAAGTTTTACAATTTTTGAATTATTTATCTTACAAAATTCCATCATCAGATCTCGAATCTGTAGCGGAGAGAACGCTTCATTTTCATACAGAAGTCGTTGGATATCAACACGTTTTCCCATCAGCTCTCTCCAGGTTTCAATATGTATTAAAAATTGATTGCCACGATTGTCGCCGAGAATTATTTCCACAGTAGGTATAGATCCTACGTTGATGCCAATCTCTAAATATTTATATGATGTTGCAGTCAAAGCGTATTTACGTCCCAGGATTCGAACTGCATAACGCGATTGACTCTGGAACGCTATAAAAATACAATAAAAGTTAAATACATATAAAATTTAAAAAACCTGTAAAAGTACACATACTTACCTCTCGCATTTTATCTTTGCTGGAGTTTCATCATCCTCATGTTGAACTGGTGAATAATAATTTGCACGTTTGGTGTTCACTTCACTAGCGTACATTTTCTTTATAATATGTGGAAACTCTATATTCTGAACTCTGTATTCATAGAGCGATTAATGAAACAATATGCACAAGAGCTTCTTTTTATTACTACAAAAATCCCCTCTCTTGTCAACATTTTTGAAAAGAGAGCATGACAAATATCGATAGCGCATTATCATCACGGAAGAAAACTTAGCTTTTACATTTATAGGTTTTTTAACAGATAATTGCATACCTTTCTTAACAAACCTTTGTTATAACATTTTTAAAAACACGTGTCTAATAATGTCTAATATAAGTTTTGAACAGATAATTGCATTCCTTTTTTACTCACCTTTGTTATAACATTTTTTAAAACACGTGTCTAATAATGTCTAATATAAGTTTTGAACAGATAATTGCATTCCTTTTTTACTCACCTTTGTTATGCGATAAGTTAATGTACCTAATGGTACCCTTCACTTAAAAACTACCATATCATTAAAAATTAGTAAATTCCACCCGATAAGCGTCCCCGCCTCGCGTGACGTTGTCACCCCCGCACCACCAAATACCCCCCCGCCCCGCTCCCCGCGCATTGCCCCATGGCTCAGAACCGGCCCTATTACCCTACTGAGAGGGATGTTTATAATTTTCGCTCCTCTTATCTTTAGGTCACTCAAACAAACAAGCAAAAAAAAGGGTCTTTATGTCTTCCTGTAGATTTTAGTGAGAAACGTACTTTTATTGATTGAGCGCGGACAGCGTTTTTGCTTTGAATAATAAATTTTTATAGTTTCCGGAGGTTCCTTGTTTGAAGACTCTAATTTCATGGAGTTTTAATATTTCCCTTTTCCTTTGCTTAGCGTCGGGTTCAGAGCATTGTTAGAGTATGGTTCGGTAATAAAGTTATTATTTATTTTTCTATTCTAGACTCGACATTGCTCCAAACTTCCCCCCAAAAAATTAAATTATATCTAACGGTCGCTCTCGAAATGGTTTACAGATGGGGAACTATGCATTTGTTTGATGACTATTTCCTTCGTTTTATGTATTTATTATTCCTCAAGAATAAAATTTTAAATTGTCGCCATATCTCACGAACTTGTGCGTGATGATAGAGCGATCCTCTGCAAACATTTCTTGGTCTTGGCGACCGTTAGAGTACGATTCCTCTTACTTAATTGTTTTCCTTACAAGGACAACGAGAAGAAAAACGTTAAGTCCACCGGACGTAACACCCCCCGCCTTAGACAAATGTTGGGGGCGCATGAACACAACATTTGCAGACATCATGCAATTGTATACGGTTTTTATTTCTCGCTAGACTTATACAAAAAAAATTATTTATGCTTATATAATCGTGAGCTTAACTCTATTCTGGTAGACCAAGGTTGCGATGTACCTTAGTTTTTAAGTAGTGTAGTGTATTTAGAGACTTCTTCCGTTTTTATTCATATGATTAATAAAAGTAAATTACCACTAAAATCACGTAGGTGTCAACTATATCCCTTTTTCATTTAAAGTACTTCTTCTCTTGCTCTCTCTTTCTCTCGTTGGCTGGCCTCTTGAAATGGTTTTTTTTTTTGTGAAAGATTTTCGCTGCATTTTCGTGCCTTTGGTCTACATCAACACATAGTAAACGCAACTTGTGCGTAAATTTATAGCTTCTTAGAATGCGACATACTTTGTCTCAATGAAAGAGCAGAAGAAAGAAAAAGGGTGAATTTCCCTTTTAGGGTTGAAAGACCATGTCTGAAAGGCTTACTTGTTTTGCTTAGATCAGGGGGTGAGTTAATAAAGCAACAATGGATTTTTCTCGAGTGAGCGTATGCAGGAACACCAACTGCTTATTTTGATTACGAATAGTTGCAATTATTATTGCCGAGAGGAGGGAATTGTTTCGTCGGGATCATCTCCGTGAGTTAAACACCTAAGTGATTTACTTATTCTTGATACAACTGTAACGACCGTGTTTCCCTGCGCGGGCAGGTTTGTCGGGAACTAGGGCAGGAAAGGCCGCAGAAACAGCGAAAGCGTACGTTCTCTGATAGTTAAGTATATTTTATGAAAAGAAAAGGTTTCTGTACATCTATTTACAATTATTTACAACGTTTTGCTACGTGATATCATTTGTGACGGTGCGCGCGTGCTCGGGCGTCAGCTGTGCGGTCGGGCGAGCTGACGAGACGTGGTAGCGGCGGGGCCTCGAGGTTAGCGCGTGATCGTCTCGGGCCGTTCTGTAGTATGCGGCGCGCGTGATCGCGTTTCTCCGAAAACGGATAGAGTTTTGGCGAATCGTTCACGGTATCCCGAGAAGGCTCGGGCGAGGCGGAGAACACTCTACTCCGTTTGCGTTATACCGTGTACGGAGAGGATGGAACCGGTGGCCAAGAACCCTTGGCGAAGGCGGAGAACACTCCACCCTCGGCTTGCTGGTTCGGAGTTGAGGAAAGGTTTCTTTTACGAACGTAGCCGAGAACTCTCGGCTAAGGCGGAGCACGCTCTACCCTAGTCTGCGTTCGTTCTTCTCGTCGTGTCCTAGCGGATTGGGGAAAGCTCGGGCACCGGGTATACGAGAAGTGAAATCTTCCTCCGTCGAGGTGGCCTTTTATACCGCTCTCGGTGGAGGCTCGTGGACCCTCGGGGTCTTCGGACTTCTCCGTCCTCCACCTCTCGCTGAGCGAGATGCTGGCGGGAGGCGCGAGGTCGTCGAGACGGTCGTTGTCTCGGTTGCCTAATCGCGGGCTGATGCCCGTATCACGGTCCGGCGGGTGGTCGGCCAGACCGGCCGCGGTCGTTGGTCGCCGGATAGGTGCGGTTTGTTACACAACAAGCATAAAGGTTATTAATAATTATAAATATTTTTTTCTTTTTTTATTACTCAAACGGAAGTGAAGGCAGGAAAAGGCCTCTTAGCACGGTGAGAGAAATTTACATTTGTTGGAATTGATTTTATCCTAATTTAAAATGTGATAAGGGGTAACTAATTAAATCTTATTTATGATATTCTTAAATTTTAACTTTATTAACTAGTGTGTTACATTTTAGCGTAGTTAGTAAATTTTAACGTTATTAACTAGAGTGTTTGATTTACGACTCGTTAACATATTCTAGAAGGAAATAAAAAAGTCTTCTCACGCATTATTTTATAAATAGTTTTTATTGCGTGGTTTTGAGCGTCACTTACTCTATTACTTAAAAAACTACAATTAACTCAAAAGTTTAAAATAACGAACCATCTTAAGAATAAGCGGAAGAGTTTCTTCGCAAACATAATTATTATATTAATACAATGGCATGGTTTAGTGTGTTGAGACGATAAAGCCTTTTATTTGTTGTTTTAATTATAGTTGATACTTAACATAGCACAAAACTTATCTTTAATTATTATGACATTTTCGTTTCCCCTTTTGTGTTATTTTTACTTATTATTATCTACGAAATTGGAGAAAAATTCCTGAGTTTGGGCAAAGTTAGGCTAGGTTAAATAATTCGTGGACTTGCATGTTTAAACTAAAGTTGTTGTGTTAACTAAACAATCATTGTATTTGGAGATTAAAGGTTAGTTTGGAGGTATTAAGTTAATAACTAATGGAACTACATGACTATGTTTTAATTACAAAATTTTTTTTTATATATAAAATTTTTTGAAAATTGTGAGTAACCTTAATCTCCTTCCTTAGCCTCCCAATCTCAGAATTATTACTCATCGCTTAGATTACTTAGAAAAAAATATAAACGTGTATACACTCTCTTCCTTTTATAGCTACTTTTTGATTATGATTTTTCCTTATGTTACTTAATTACTAATCCTGTAATTAATACGCACATCTCCCCTTTTTTTACAATATTCCAGATACTCCTGGAGTGATGATCCCATCTGCGTGTTGAGCGCAGTCGAGTTGAATGAAGAGCTGTTTGATGCTGCGCTCTTCGTCATTAGTTTCTCGCTTGAGTTCAAGCGAGATAATTGCTGCGTAATCTTCAATGGGTTGGAGGATACGCATCCATTCTTCCCGTTTTTCCATAATTAATCGAGACATTTCCCGGGCTTTCCGTGACCATCTGTCCCTGTCCCTGCAGGTTGTACGTGCGCCAGGGTGCAAGGGATGGCTTGCCATCTCTTTTCCCTAAATCGTTCTTCTAGCGTATACAGGTCAAATATACGCCGACGCACGACACGTCCCCAGTCTCGAAGGGCGACAGTTGCCAGGTCTCCCTCCTCTATTTTCGTGATTACGCCTCTCTGACATCTTTTTCTTTCTTGCACTGCGACGAACGTTCCTACAAAGGCATGATGGGGCCAAAGACGTAGAAATCTACCCTTTCTCGTCATTCGGCCCGATAAATCATCAATTAATTCCTCGAGGCCCTCTTTCGCGTGTTCAATCTGTACCCAGATAAGTGTGGGAGAATTCACCTTGAGGACCCGCACTTTCAAGGAGCTTCGAGTAAGGTAGTTGGTGTCGATGGGTTTGATTTCGGTTTCCATTTCTAAAATCAGGGAGATTTATGTATCTTAATGTAAGCTTAATACTGCCTCATTTTGTGTGCTGTTACAATAAGAGTATAGGGTCAAACCCTCTTTGCAAGAAAAATAAATCTACATGTCGTAGCATATGAAAAGTGATAGAGTATCTACAGTCGCAGCGTGTGACTGGATAAGTTGTTGGGTTAAAAGTCAAATCATTATACTGAAAGTATCATTTTTTATAGCATTGATAATTTGTAAATTTTATTTTGTGTATTTATTTATTTTTTATACTGTAATTTTTCTTATTATTGGCATTATTAATATTAATTCTAATTTATTTTTGCTTATTTATTTAATTTTAATCCTTCAATTCAAGTGTATATGTTGCTGTTTCTCTTGTAGGGAGGATCGGATAAGTATGTCCTGTTTCCACTGTATTTTTTCGCCGTTTTGTTTGTTTTTCTTCTGTTTCTTTTTGGCCAGGAGTAATAAAAGATGAGTCAAAGAGTCCCATACAGCTCCCAGCAGGTATACAGACCATCCGTATACTGTATGTAAGGCGTACCCGTGTACAAGTGTATCCAATAGTAATTTAAATGCTCTTATAAACAGATAGATTCCCATCATTCCGGCGCTAATATTTCCAAATATTAAGAATTTTCCCCAGATTTTATTCCATGTTGAGGCCGCGACCTTTTCGATAGATGCTTCATCGAGGAGATTTGAAATAGATCCGCCGTATAAATGCGTTGACTGTCCCATCACTCCCCTTGCTACTGTGTTGAGTACTACGGTCGCTCGGCGGGGAACATTATGTGATCTTTAAGTTCTTCCAAGTCGCTTTGTGAGTATATGCCACTGGAGCGCTCCAGGACTTATATATTTCCAGGTAGGCTTGGTCAATGGTTTCATAATCGTCGGCGGCAATGTTTCTACCGGTTTTGACACAAGTTTATACCAAGCTTTCCCCAGATGATACATTGGCGGTGCAAATGAGTTACAATTAATTTGCGTACCTTATCGAAACAGTATTGTTTGTGGAGTTAAAAAATATGATTGGTTCGTCCACAATACCGGCAGTTGCTCATAGCAATTAGATGTTTGTGCTAGTCTTACCTCGACGGGCACGCATTTTATTATGTGAACTACTTCTCCTGCTTGTAAAGCCATATATCCAGGCCCTTTCATAAAATGAAAATCAAAAATATCTGGTGACCGTGCGGCAATAGCCAATGCGTTTTGCATCATTCGTCGTTCGAGATTACATTGCTGTAGTAAAATATTTCTGTATAGTTTGTTGACTTGTGTGCAGACGTGCTTTTCCGCATAAACAAATTTCGAGTTCCTATAAGTGAATATATCCAAATTAATTAAGCGACCATAACTCTTGAAAACTTCAGCCGTAGGTGTGGTTTCGAAAATCATTAACTTCGGATGTTCTGTTCGTTTCAGCGTATATATTCCACATACTTTATATTCACTTATACTGGTTAGAGCAAAAACAGTTTCTTTTGTGTTTATTGAATATGCTGTGCGGGATGAGATGCTTATGCTGTCAATTATTTTATCTGCATGACCTTCGTATAAAACGCTATAGTCAGATTTGCAGGAATTAATGGGAGCGGGGTCCCAAAATGTGTTACCCCATTCTATGTCGAAACAGCATCCGGCGTTAAATTCGCAAGTTATCCCTGATCTGAGTTAGACGCGATTTGTATTTAGCCGAACGCTAGCGAAGTAATCCTGTAACGTAATTTTTACAGTGGCTTGCGCGATGACGTCCGTCCATGTTCCGTAAGGATCCGAGTACGGCGCTCCGTAGCATATATGATATTCATCGATATGCCCCGCTAACATCACCGGACGGGAAGTGGTTTGATTAGGTTAGATATCCATTGATACGAGTTTCCGAAAGTTCGTAGCTTCCGAACGAGTGCATGTGTTGACACGTTTCGTGCGAAATTTCTTCTATATAGGAGTATTTTCCATTTTGTACCTCTATTGTATGAGAGAACATCCCGCATTTCTTGACAGTGCGATCAATCTCTATCTTACATTGTCTTACTCTAATGGTATTAAAGTCATTGAGTTGTAGCAATTGTACGTAGGTCTTAGTAGTGTCAACTCGCGGAAGTGGAATATCGCATTCTTTGATATGTAATAAGGATAAGGTGGTTAAATTCGTAGAGGCCGATCCGCAATCGTATCCTATTAATCCTTGTACATGTTGCAGGCATGTTATTAATATTAATATTGAAATTAGTCTCTTTAGTCTGGAATGCATCTGAAAGTTCGAGATAATAGTCTTTCGTGAGTTTAATATGAAAGATTCGCAATCGGTTCGGGTGTAATATTCGGCTGTTCTTTTTTATTTTAATTTTTACATTATTTTTATTCAATATTTCCAAGACTTTGTAAGGTCCTGTGTATTGGTCTCCGAATTTGCCAGGCTTAGGTCCCTTTAACAAAAACCCTTGGTCTCCAGGCTTAAAAATTCGAGAGTTTACTCTTTTGTCATAGTATCCCTTTGACCAGTTCTTTGCTTCTATTACGTTTTCACGGGCATTGGTTTGAATGGAGTGGAGTTGTGTGACAAGATTTATTAGGTAATCTTCATACGTGGCTAGACTATCCTCAGGAAGTAAAAGTTCATTAGACGGGACTCTTCCTATTTTTCCGAACACTAGTTCATATGGGGTGTGTTTAGTTGCTTCATGTACGCAGATATTATAATTAAACATTGCCAAACCGATCCATTTATCCCATTGCTGTCGAGCGGAGGCAAACTGTTTTAAGTATTCCCCTAGAGCGTGATGTGATCTTTCTAAAGATCCATTCGACTGAGGGTGAAAAGCTGTTGTTCGAAATTTGCGAATTTTAAATATTTTGGCTACCTTTTTCATTAAATCACTAATAAAATTTCTGCCCTGATCTGTTAATATTGCTTTAAGTGCTCCTAGCACGCAAATAAATCTGTTCACAAAGGGAGCGTCCCAGATGCGCACAGTAATAAACGGACACAGCAGGCTGACAAGGGAACCTCGCGAACTCGAAAATTCTGATTTTAATGAAACTTGGCATAAATGTAGAGGGGGTAAATACATGAATTTAGAAATTTATCGTAGCTGCCCATAAACGGTTTAAAGCGGTGAAACCACCCTTCAAAGATTGAGACATTTTTTGTTTTCTCGATATATCTCGTAAACTAAACAAAATATTAAAAAATGTTTTATACAAAAGTTTTACAATAAAAGTACTTCTATCTAACTACAGTAATTAAATTGAAAAAAAAATTTTTTTTTAACAATTGTTTTTTAATTTAAAAAAAAAAAATTTTTTTTTTAATTTTATTAATGTAGTTAGATAGAGATATTGTTACCATAAAACTTATGTATAAAACATTTTTTGAAATCTCCAATACTTTTTGAGATATATCGGAAAAAGCAAAAATCTGCTCTACACTATGCACTGAAAAAAGCATGAGAGAATGCGATAGCACCGCGACGGAGAGCGTTAAAAAATATTTTTTAAAAAATTTTTATTAAGGTTTATTTATGATATTGAATATAATATAAGATACTAAAAATGTAATAAAAAAATATTAAAAAATTAATAAGTAATGCATTATTTTTTAATTTGCATTTTCATTACCCTGATTCAAAAGTATATTGTTGTTCAATGTATAATGCCACACTAAAATATGTTAATTTTGTATCTAGACATGGATATATCTCTATAACATCCACATACATGGATTTATCAATATAAGAAAAGATTTTGGATGCGATACTTTTGCAAGATCGACAGAGAGCGAAATAATGACTTAATTGACAAATCATATAGCCGATTTAGATTGGCAGATTTCGTCGATCTGCGTCGACTCTTTGGCATGTCACCGCTAATGGATCCGGACCAAGAAGTCTGGATATAAATATTTTATATTATATTATATTATTATATTACTATATTATATTAATATTATTTACTCTTTCTCTCTCACTCACATCAGCATGCATTCACGTGCGACATTATTATATTATATTATTACATATTATTATATTATACAAAATATTATTATTTTATAATACTTTATTTTATTATATTTTTAGTATCTTATATTATATTCAATATCATAAATAAACCTTAATAAAAAATTTCTTTAAAATATTTTATAACGCTCTCCGTCGCGGTGCTATCGCATTCTCTCATGCTTTTTTCAGTGCATAGTGTAGAGCAGATTTTTGCTTTTTCCGATATATCTCGAAAAGTATTGGAGATATCAAAAAATGTTTTATACAAAAGTTTTATGGTAACAATATCTCTATCTAACTACATTAATAAAATTTTGAAAAAAAAATTTTTTTTTAATTTAAAAACAATTGTTTAAAAAAAATTTTTTTTTAATTTAATTACTGTAGTTAGATAGAAGTACTTTTATTGTAAAACTTTTGTATAAAACATTTTTTAATATTTTGTTTAGTTTACGAGATATATCGAGAAAACGAAAAATGTCTCAATCTTTGAAGGGTGATTTCACCCCTTTAAACCGTTTATGGGCAGCTACGATAAATTTCTAAATTCATATATTTACCCCCTCTACATTTATGCCAAGTTTCATTAAAATCAGAATTTTCGAGTTCGCGAGGTTCCCTTGTGAGTGAAACTGACACAGTAACAAACGGACACAGACCAAACGGACACAGTAATAAACGGACACAGTAACAAATGGACACAGAACAAATGCGCACAGAGCGAAACGGACACAGAGCGAAACGGACACAGTGCGAAACGGACCAAATGCACGCGGACCAAATGTGCACACTGCACGTGCGCACGGACCAAATGCAATCCATGTACATTGCAAGCGGAGTAAAGTCCACATAGGTTAGCGACTTGGACGGGGTGGGTGCGGAAGGGGGGCCGAAGGCCCCCCCTGCACCCCCCGTGTGTGTGTGTGTGTGTGTGTGTGTGTGTGTGTGCGTGCAAAGCATTCACTGCATCACATGGGTTTGCGAATTTCCGTGTATGCATTTGGTCCGTGCCCATGTGCAATGTGCGCATTTGGTCTGTGTCCGTTTGTTACTGTGTCCGTTTCGCACTGTGTCCGTTTGTTACTGTGTCCGTTTCGCACTGTGTCCGTTTATTACTGTGTCCGTTTGGTCTGTGTCCGTTTCACTCAGCTTGCTGTGTCCGTTTATTACTGTGCGCATCTGGGACTCATTCTTCACAAAAGTTTCTGCTATTGTTTCCAAAGTCTGGTGAGGTAAAGGTATGCTCATGCTATACTTAGTCAATTGATCTTGCAACGTTAAAATGTATTCATTGCCTCTCTCAGTTTTAGATAAAGGCCCGACAATGTCCATTGCCACTTTATCAAAGGAAGATCCAGGTGTGTCGGTTATAACCATAGGTTGTTTAGTTTTTACACAAACTAATTTTTTCAACTGACATTGCAGACATTGCTGTATATATTGTTGAATTTCTGCCTTCAAGTTTTCCAAATAATATTTATGTTTAATCCTATGGTATGTTTTTGTAACGCTTCAGTGTCCTCCCGTAGGCGAACAATGCATTTCACCGATTATTATGGATCGGAGATCTTCAGGCGGATATTTTATAAGTCCGTTACATATAATTATTTTAGTGGTAGAATCAACAAATGCCAATTGTAATACGGATTTAATATCATGCCACGGTACGTTATTAACAAAATCTGTTTTTGCAATACTAAGTGTTTCTAAATTTAAATCGTTAACAATCTTTTGCAAATCTTTTATTACTGTTGTAATTCGATTTAAAGTCATTGTTGGACCTTCTTCCGGCTTGTGATCTGTAACTAGAGTGAATTTCCTACCGTATAAATACGGTCGAAAATGTTTGACACAATATTATTGCTAAAACTTCTTTTTCATATGTATCGTATTTTACTTCGTTGTCGGTTAAGATTCGTGACGCGTAGGCTTTCGATCGGTCTTGGTTTATTTCCCCTTGAGAAAGGATACCTCCTACCTATGCCAGATGCATCGGTAGTTAAAATGAAAGGTTTGGAAAAGTCAGGATATTGCAATACTGGCGTTTCGCATAATTTCCTTTTTAATGTTTCAAATGATTCCTTTTGAGCAGTCGTTCATTCAAAACGAGTGTCATTTTTTAACAATCTTGTTAATGGTGTGGTTAATTTGGAAAAATTAGGTATAAATCGCCTGTAATATCCTGCTAATCCCAGAAATTGTTTAATATTTTTCAGGGTTTTCGGTCTCGGGAATAGTCTAACGGCTTCTAATTTTTTCGGATCCGGTTTCACTTCGTCTTTACTAATTACGTACTCGAGATATGTAACTTCGCTTTTCAAAAATTCACATTTATCTGGTTGCAATTTTAAGTTAACATCACGGAGACGATCTATTAATAATTTATATTTTCTTTCGTATTCTTTCAATGAAGTAGCATATATGACAATGTCGTCCATATAAACGAATAGTTCCCTGCCTTGCAATCCAGATAATACTACGTCCATTAATCGCTGGAACGTAGCGGGGGCATTTTTCAATCCAAATGGTATTCGATCAAACTTGTAATGTCCAAATGGCGTTGTGAACGCTGTTTTATGGTTGTCTGCGGGATCCATCTTTATCTGGTGGAATCCTGAAGCCAAGTCGCATACTGAAAAATATCGTGCTCCGCCTAATTCATCAAGGATATCGACAATATTAGATAACGGATAAGCTTCGCCGATTGTCTTTTCATTCAGAGTTCGAAAATCTAAAACCATTCTCCATCGTTTGTTTCCTTTTGAGTCCTCTTTTTTCGGCACATTCCAGACAGGCGTATTTACGGACACTGTAAAGGTTTCACAATGCCTCCTTCTAACAATTCTTCTATCTGCCTGTTGATTTCTTCCTTGTGAATTTATGGAAATCTATATTGCCGTGTGTTAATAGGTCGATCATCTGTCTTAGGTATTTGATGTTGCAGCACATTAGTTGCGGTTAGTATCTCTCCAGGAATATGAAATCTATCTTGGCTATCTGTTATAAGATTTATTATATTCATCTTTTCCTGTACCTTTAAATGTTCTAAACGCAACAGCTCGGTAATTTCCGTTAATCTGTCTTTTTCCAATTCTTCCGTTATTTCCGTTATAGTAAGACATTCACGGGGCATTGATCTCGCAATTCAAACCTTTTAATAATGTTTTGTGATTGATCTCGTATTGATATAATATTCTCAGCAGATGGTTCGTATGAATTTTGAAAATCTTCCATACTGGGATTATAATCTATAAATTCTTCAATTGTAATATGAGAATTTCTATTACGAATAAAATTTCTCTCGATAGTTACTTCGGCTTTCGTTTTATTTTTCCTCGAAAAGAATAAGAATTTTCTCTTGGTTTCATTAAATGAGAACAATTAGATTGTGATATTAATGCATTTGTATTTCTTCTACTGGGAATTAGGAAAGTTTGATAACTTTTCTTTTCTATTATATTATTATTATTAGGGGGGACTTAATTTTCCTCCCCTTTTACAATTTCAAAATTATTTATAAATTCAACAGGGGTTTGGTAACTTCCCCCTCCAAGGATTTCTGAATTGTTAATTAAAACAGGAGAGGTTTGGTAACTTCCCCCTCCAAAATTTTCTAGATCACTGGACAGTCCGGAGAACGTTTGGAAATTTCCCCCCTCAAGGATTTTTGGATCTCTGATTAATTCAAGAGAGGTTTGGTAATTTCCCTCTTCAAGAATTCTTGGATCCTTGGACAATCCAGGAGAGGTTCGAAAATTTTCATTTCCCAGGACTTTTGGATCACTACTTATTTCAGCAAGGGTTTGGTAACTTTCCCCTCCAACTCGGGAATCTAGGACCTTGGGAGAGGCATAGGAGCCTGATTTTTGTCCCAGAATATATTTTTCTTTCAAATTTTTATTTTCTCTTATTTCTTTATCTTCCCTGTTTAATTTATACTTATTTTGTTCTTCATTTACATTCCCTTGTTCTTTTGTTGTGTTCTCATTGTTCTTCTGATTATATTCATCCTCGTTATTATCATTAATTTGTTTTTCATACTCCGTCATCACTGAGAGTTCATCATTATCAATTTTATTATTTTTTGAGCTGGTTTGTGCCTTTAAAATTTCTTCTGAGCTGTCGTGCGTCTCGGTGTTGTTTTCATCGTCGAGAAACATATCGTTTATAGATTTTAGGCGTAAAGTAGGTACCTGGACTTCTGTTTCTTCGTCCAACGTACTTATGATTCTTATATGCGCTTTTCCCGAAATGACTTCCGCTATAGTTTTTAGCGCATAAATTCCATGTGCTATTTTTGTCCTAGGTATATATCCGATTCTTATTTCAGGATTTTCTACCCTAATATAAAAGGATGATTCTGTTCGCGGAGCTGCTATGATTGTTTCGGGCGATGAAAAAGGTATTTTCGCTCAGGATATGTCTAAATATCCGCCTGCGTAATCTATTTTCGAGGAAGTTTGATTCGAAGAAGTCGTTACCTAGTATGCCAGATTTAAAAATAGGGAAGTCGTCTGCCACTATGAAAAGTTCTATCCTTTCCGAAAAATGGCAAGGTAACTTCTCCCAGAGTATAAACAGGATATTCATTTATACCATTTAATTTTAAGATTGTATTATAGTTGACGCTTTTATCCACAGGTACAAAATTTTCTTTAATTATGTTCGGCCCAGACCCAGTATCTAACATAAAAGTTACTCGGGGAGCAGTGGGGGTAAAGCCTGCTTGAACGGTGGGCACACGAATGTTTTTACTAAGGTTTACCGTTACAAACTGAGCTCCTAATGTGTTTTCACCTACTGCCCTCTTTGTAGCGTTTTCGGGTGTGACTTCCGTTCGGACCCCTGCTGTACACTCGCTTTCGAGGGGCCTTCGGCGTTTCCCTAATTGTTAGCCCTTCGACGATTATTGCTTGCGATCCGTAGCTCACAGTTTTCTAAGAGATGCCCTTGATCTTTACAGTATCGGCAAAACAAAGATTCTTTAGGCGTTGTATTGTGCCCCAATTTAGACCGGCAATCTTTCGCGATATGACCGAAATTATTACATGTATGACAGACGATCCTCGTTTTATTTTCAGAACTTCGTTGTTCGTTTTGTTTTGTCCAGCAATTGTTGGCAGAATGCCCGGATTTATTGCACCACTGGCAAGTAATAAGATTTAGATTGGCTATTAGAATTATTAGTTCGACAAGATCTAGTGTCATGGCCAACCTTTGAACACAATTAACAAGTAACACCATTTCCTTGAATTGTTTTAACAGATTGTCGAACTTGAGAGTCGCGTAATCAACATTTATCGGCGCTATGCCCGCGTTTTTTACAAATCTGACAAATTAAAATTTCGGTCCCTAATGTTTTAATAAAGTTTTCTGTTTTATTCTGTCCTTCACGCAAATCTGACATAGTGCGGAGCTCTCTTTCTATTCGGAGCGCATCTTCCGTAGTTTCCGTAATGCTTAAATTTCTCGCAATTTTCTGTTTGATCTCCGGTTTTAGGCCCCTAATGATGCATTTGCACATGTCTTTTTTTAAAGATGCTTTCATATCGGATTGCCCGTTTCCCGATGCCTTGAGTGTTTCCAGTATTTTGTTTTCCGAGAAATTTCACTCGATTCCTGTATGTTACCATATCTTCGTCGAATTTTTGGTAAATACTTCCTAATTCTCCTTGTAACTGATAAACATTTTTAGAGAGGCCATAAACTCGTTTTAAATATGATGTTAATTGAGCTACGGTATCGAAATTTTGGTCTTGAATTGTACGGCGAGCTTCACCTGTTATTTTAATTCGGATTATTCTGGCAATTTGAGGTTCGGCCTCACTAGGCAACTTTGACTTCCCCATCTCAACTCTCTCGATAAAATATGATAACGGGGTGTTTTGCCATCAAAAAAATGGGACGGCCTCGACCGCGTATTTCAAAGTCGCAAATAGATTGGAGTTCGCCATAATTTTATCTAAATTATATATTAGTTTCAGATACTTGTTCGACCGTTTGGTGTTCGAAATCGTCGGAATCGGAATCAGGCGGCTTAACGAGAGTTTCAGATTGATCGCTTGTCTCGAGTTCGTGTGGAGAGAAATTAATTTGTCTGGGTGTGGGTTGAGAGGATCCAGAGGGGGTGGACGTATATAATTTTGGTTGTATAAATTTACGTTTAGGTTTATCTTGATTTTCTAGAGCAGTTTCATATAACTCATTGACTTCAGCCTTATCGGAAGTAGATCTCGTACTCATTTCTTCTCAAAGAATGCACCTTTTAAATTTCGGACGAGCCCGCAAAAATTTATGCGTCTGTTACGTCTAGCCTTGTGGGATTTAACTCTTTTATTTAGAGGGAAGGATATTTCAGGAAGAATGGGTAAGACAGGGAAGGACGTAACGAGACTTACCATTTTCGAAGGCACGCGAGAGAGAGAGGGTAGGTACCTCGGATCGACCGCACTGTTTGTGACTCAAAAATGTAGGTCAACGTGCCAATAGGGCCCGCTATAACCCGTTTCAAGTCGTACGTCCGTCGATCCAAGTTTCGAGTCAACGAATTGAATCGCTTTAACTCGGGATCGGACCTGGTGCTATCCTTGTTCAGAATGAGGAGAGGTCGTTGAAATTAAATGCACAAATGAATTACTTAAATCTAACAAACATTTATTCTAACATTATATTTACAAAGCTGAAGTCGTTATAATTTAAAACAATTTTTATGTATCTTTGACATGGGTTTGGTTTGAATAACAATAGGCCTTTTAAAAATAAGTGTATACATGTGTGTATATATATATATTTTTTTTATAATAAAGTTACGGTTTGATTAATTAAAAATTATTACAAAAGTGATTCGGAGAGAAAAGGAAAAGATGATTTTTGTCATGTTTTTAAATTCTATCACGGTTCGTTATACAAGCTCCTCC
Source organism: Monomorium pharaonis (assembly GCF_013373865.1). Lineage (NCBI taxonomy): Eukaryota > Metazoa > Arthropoda > Insecta > Hymenoptera > Formicidae > Monomorium > Monomorium pharaonis. The sequence continues at coordinate 30,688,903 of NC_050467.1, read as the reverse complement.
ATAATAACGGTGGATGGAGGAAAGAAATTATAAAAAAATCTTTGGGAACGGCAAAAGAATCATAATAATGAGGGGTGAAAACAAGGATTGAATCTATTGGAGAAAGTGCAGGTAGGATATCTAGTAGAATTTCTGGATCTATTGCATCCGGGTTAATTGCAAAATCGCGGTAATGTTGAAGTAAGAGGTCTGTTTTTAGCGGAAACTGTTCTAGTATTTCAATCAATGAACTCTGAGTACTCTATCTAATTCATCTATTATTTCTAGTGATGGTGCAGGAGAAGGTAGAGATGAGTAGTGTTTAAAAGAGAGTTCTGAGCCGGGTACTCCGAAGGGGGAGCGGGTGTGCGGGGGGAACTTATAGGCGCGGGATATGATATCACGCGGGCGGGGGAAAGCGCATGGCGATAAATTCGGGGAGATGGGGGTGGGGTGGGGGATCCTTTTACGACGTTTAGACACTTATGAGGTGTTATAAACAAGGGCGGCATGCGCTCGTCAGAGGATATCGATAGTTGCGTTCATCCCGCTCTCTCGCTCCCACCCACGCGTTCTATTCCTCGCGGTCCATCCCGCGCTCTCGCTTGCTCTCCATATTTTTTATTTGGAAAAAAGATATATGAAATTTAAAAGTGGAATATACGTTTACTAAATTTTTTAAGTAAACGCTTCATTTCTCTCGGTCTAGCGCCGGTATCTCGGCTGCTTTTACATAAACAGATGTCGAACCACAATGCTTGGAAGTTACCGAATGTGTTTCGTGTAAAAAATGTATGCACCATTGTTATCGTCAGACCTAGCTCGAAACTGTTTCCATGTGTTACTATTGAAATGATTTTTGACAACATATCGTTCCAAACTATTATACAATACTTGGAAAGCATCTATGCGCAGAACGTACGCACCATTGTTATTGTTAGACCTGACTCGAAATTGCTTTCACATGTTACTACTGGTCTACTTCACAATAATCACTACTGGATCGGCCACGTATCAGGTCAAAGGATTTTTCATTGTTATAAAAAAGGTTTTGTGTTTTTTACGAAAAACTCTACGTTTCCCAGCTCTTGGTCTGTCGATTTTTTCAGTAGCTTGCCAAGATGTTCAGCCAAGATGTCCTAAACATCTCATATCCTGCGGAAGGCGTAAGTGCAAGTTTTTTATGTGCGATAAAGTGAATTCGATAAAAATTAAATATTAAATATTTTTATATTTCTTTTCCAGTGCGTTTATGTGGGCGAGGTGCCGGTGCACCGCGTCGATTTGCACAACCAAATACGTGTGGAAATTCCGCATCCAGGTCCTCCAATGGACATCCCTCTAGGGGGAATAACATCGGTGCGCGGGCCTGTAGACTAACAGGTAATTTAATAATAGTGGCTGCTAATTAATAATACTTATAAATACTTCTAATTTTTACAAATTTTTAAAATAATTTATAATTTTTTCTAACGCGGGGTCTGGCCATGGGATATCCGCATACGCGGATTTCTAAATATTAGTCAAATGGTAATAAAGCGGGCGGAGCGTAAAGCCAATCGTTACCACAACGACGGCTTGGTTGATCAGACCATTGCCGCATACGGGACCGCCGATGTTCTCGGTTTAAGGCGGCTGTTCGACATGCCGCCTTTAATCGGCGATGATTACGAGGACTATTGGTCTTAAGGAAAAATATTCATATTAAAACTTTTTTTTTTTTATGTAATAAAAGAAAAATTTATATATTTTTGTAAAAAATTATTTTTTAATTAATTTATACCAGTAGGTATAAGAGGCCGGTATCGCTCCATAGGGCAACGGGGTGCGGGGCGCGGGGGATATTTGTAGGCGCGGGGGATGACGTCACGCGGAAGCGGGGGAAGAACCGGACCGCATAAGGGTCCGTTTAGGGTGGGAGGGGGAAGAGACCGCAATAAAACCCTGCCCTAGATACTTGTCAGCAAGGTGTCTCATTAGGAAACGACCTTAGATCAGTATCGATAATCTTTATTAGAAAAACGATTTTTCGGGCTGCCGTTTATCTAATATTGTTTCCCTCGTCGGTGCCGATTTTTTCACAATAAGCACCTTTTTCTCCTTTGGGGAAGGAGCTGCAATAAAACCTGCTCTAGATACTTGGCACTCATTAGAAAACAACCGTATAAATGTCAATGTGATATTTTTATTAGGAAACCGATTTTTGCTGCTGTTACTTTCCTAATATTTTTTTGCCAAAGAAAGAAACTTTAATGTCTCGTCGGCGCTAAATTTTTATTGTGGCATCATTTCCTTCTATTGTCATGACCCTTGGATACTTCTGTCTGCGGGAAGGTACATAGTGGTGTAGGAGATGATTATGATGTCACATAGAGAGTAGGGATGCATTTTCCCGTATTTTTGGAGACCGCAGTAAGTTTCGTTTTGTCGAATCTCTTCAGTATAGTTTCAAGATGCAACCGGTAACAATTGAATATCCAACTCAAGGTGTAAGTATAAGTGTTAGTGCAAGTGTATGTGCAGTGCAATGTGTAAACAAGTAAATAATAATATTTTTTTTTAATACGTGTACGTAGACGGGACGCCGCAGCAGCGGATCTTACTCTACAATAGACTAGATGTAGAGATACCTAGTAGCAGCAGCACTGTTACAACCATTCCCCTAGGAGGAGGCGGATTGATTTCCATTCGCGAGCCTATAGGGCAACAAGTAAGTTTTAATATATATATTTAAAAAGTATATGTAATTAAATATAAAACAATTTTTAAAAAATATAATTTTTTAGCGTACAATTTATCCTGAAGATATCCGTATACGCGGATACATTAATGTAAAAGAAAAATTCTGGAAAAGATATTTTCGAAATAACAACAGACAATGGAACGATGATTTTCTTGACCACTCGTATGGACAGTTTGGAATGGCGGACGTGTTTGACTTGCGGCGTCTATTTGACATGATACCGCTCATGGATCCAGACCAAGAGTTCTGGATTTAATTATTAAAATATTTGTTATATTTTTATAAATATGTATTAATGTACTAATATGTACTAATATATAGAACAATAATAAATGTATTTTTGTTCTTATATATTTTTTTATTTTCCTTTCACACTTTCCCATCCCTCACAATACTATCCTTGCATGCGCACAGTCAGGCCTGCTCGTTTCAGGATGGGGGTATAGGCATACGTAGAAAAGAAAAAACGGAGACGTTGAAAAGGGACGGACGATATAATAGGTATTTTCTTCTCTCCCACACACAGGTGTGCCTTACCCCCCACTCTTGAAATTTGGGACAATCCTCGGTCTAGAACTAGATATACTATGTCTATGCGCCCAATACTATCCTCCCACCCGTCGCGGTACCTACCTATCCTCTCGTTCTTTCTCTTTCATGCACTCCCTTCTCTCACTCTTTCGTGCGCTCTCCTTCTCTCGCTTTTTCAAAATCGTATGTTCTCGCTCCCACCCATCACGATGTTATTCTCGCTCTAACTCCCACCCATCTCAGTTATCCTATTCTCTCACTCCCACTATCATGGTACTATTTTCGCTCTAACTCCCACCCGTCTGGGATACTATTCTCTCGCTCCCACCTATCGCGGTAATATCCTATTTACCTATATATGTAATGGTTATATTATCCCTTATTTTAAAATAACGCGTTATATAAGTAAATAAATATTTGTGATTTATTTTTTATAATATTTATATTTTATTTGTATTTTATAATTACAATTACAAATAATTACATAATAAAATATATAAAAATATTTGTGTTTATGTTATATTTACATAATTGAAATTTATTAAAAGCAATAAGTTTATAACACATAAGTTTTTACTGGTTAAAAAATATTTATCACTATTAAATAATAAAATTAAATTAAATCAATGGCGGGCCCTAGCGTCTGCTTGAAGGTAACCCTCCACGGCAGCGACCCGACGCGTCGCGACGGCTGTTTGAAGGCACCCCTTACGACGACGACGACCCGGCGGATTCTTAAAAGCAGCACTGAACAAACGTGAACGAACGTGAAATGAACTTAAAAACAAACGTGAACGAACATGAACGAACGTGAAACAAACGTCAACAAACGTCAACCAACGTCAACGAACTTGAAACGAACGTGAACAAACGTGAACGAACGTGAAATGAACTTAAAACAAACGTGAACAAACATGAACGAACGTGAAACAAACGTCAACCAATGTCAACGAACTTGAAACGAACGTAAACAAACGTGTACGAACGTGAAATGAACTTAAAACAAACGTGAACGAACATGAACGAACGTGAAACAAACGTCAACAAACGTCAACCAACGTCAACGAACTTGAAACGAACGTGAACAAACGTGAACGAACGTGAAACAAACGTCAACAAACGTTAACAAACGTCGACGAACGTCAATAATGTTTAAAAACGAAATAATTTGTAATGTAATTTTATCGTGCGCGTCATTTAATCGAAAGTTGTGTGCGAAACATGAGAGCATCGAAATCAGATCGATACGTTAATTCCGAGAGACGACAACTCGTCGAGGAACTGCACGCTCCGGCTAGAAAAACTTTTCCACGAAGACGCGTCATAGTTCGGGGATACGATGACCTGTGGCAGGCAGATATCGTCGAGATGCATCCATACTCGCGTTTCAACAAAGGCTACCATTACATACTCACTGTCATCGATGTATTGAGCAAGTATGCGTGGGCTTTACCACTCAAGACCAAGGGCGGAAACGAGACGGCTAATGCTATCACCAAGATAATTCGAGAGAGCGGCAGAAATCCGAAAAACTTGCAAACCGATATGGGGAAGGAGTTTTATAACGCCGAAGTGCAGAAACTCTTGAAGAAACATGACATTAATCATTACTCTACGTACTCCGTAATGAAGGCGTCGGTCGTCGAGCGGTTCAATCGCACATTGAAAAACGACATGTGGAAGATGTTTACGCTCAACGGTAATTACAAGTGGTTCGACCTGTTACCACGTCTCGTGTCGAATTACAACGCTCGGAAGCACCGAACAATCGGCATGCGACCCGTTGACGTAACCCCCGCTGTGACTGAAAGACTTTTGGCTACGGTATACGGCGCGATAAAGATCGCAGGTCCGGGGGAAATTTAGAGTGGACGATTCGGTACGCGTAAGCAAGTACAAGACAATCTTTGAAAAGGGTTACACACCGAATTGGACAACTGAGGTGTTTAAGATCGTTAAAGTGCAGCGTACCAATCCCGTAACTTATTTACTCGAGGATTATCGCGGAACAACTATCGCTGGAGCGTTCTACAAACACGAATTGCATCGCGCGTCTCATCCTGACGTGTATCTTGTGGAGAAAGTATTGCGCAGAAAGGGAGACAAGGTCTATGTAAAGTGGCTGGGATTTGATGGATCACACAATTCTTGGATAAACAAAAACAATGTAATTTGATGCGTTCAAAAAACATTTTTATTGTAAACGTATAAAAATACAATGTATACAATATATAAATAAATTGTATGACATACATGAAGCATCTTTATTATCCTTCCATTACATCATTATTTATAATACATTCTTTAAATATTAATTCGCACAGGTTTTTAATATAAAAATATAGCACGCATGAAATATAAAATGTAAATTATGTGTAAAATATATATAACATAAAGCGTAAAATGTCAAATTTAAAATACATAAAATGTAATCTATAAAATACGTGAAACGCAAAATGTACAATTAAAAAAATATATGTAATGTGAAATACATGATATAACAAGTATAAAACGTATAAAAGAAAAACGTATTTATAATGGTATCTGATAATGTCCCCACGGTAATGTATCGGTCGAATCCGGTACAAGATACCGTTTATCGTCGTAAGGACTCAGGGTAATTTTTGTTTCCGACACCGTATATACTTGATGTAGTTTAGATCTTATACACGACTGGCGACGTGTCAACTCGATCTCTTCGTTGAGACAGCGCGTATAATCATTGAAGGATATAGTTCGTGTCACAACATTGCTTTTTACACCTTTAGCCTTTTTTGTGTCCTTTTTTCCATTTACCTTTAACGCATACATTTTTGCCCTAAGTCCCACGAATTCGGTCATAATGGCGCCATTATTTTCATCCTTCATCAGGCCCGGCACTTTTTTGTTACTGAGAGGGATACCATACGCATTGTCGATCGGATACTCGCTCGTGTCAAATCTATGTATGTCACGCCTCATGTTTTCATATATGTTTTCACATTGAATGTAATAAATGAGGCTGTCTGTGTCAGTGTACATAACTCTAGATTTGTCACGATACAAAGGCATCATGTACTCGTAGTGAAATTCATATAAACATGTTTTAGAAATATCGAGTATGCACATGCCCACGTAAATAGGTTTATAGAATTTCACTTCGAGATTACGCAATTCAATAGCAATAAGATTTTCCGCAAAAATACTACGACTATGAAAATTTGGTTTAGCGATCATTGCCTCCGCACCATATCTACCCTTCCACTTTGTTAGCAATTTTACATTGACGCGATTGCGCACATTCTCCATGGTTTTGCCAAATACTGCATTATTCATTAGTTTATATAAATTTTTTTCAAAATTATTTTTTGCATGGGTTCGGAACTGTGTGTTCAGTTCTATGTATTTGCAGAGCCATGGAGATTGCTCGAATTGTAATATGCGGTGTATCTGCGTTACGCGAAGACCGTGGCGCATGCACTGCTGCAAGTTACGATAATGGATGACGTAACGCTTTTTATTGTAAAGCGTCGCGAGAAGTTTCTCCTGTCGCATACCGGGCGGCTTATCGCGCGTGGTGCAGAAGGGTAGATCGGTGTGCGCGTCGTGAAGATGTTGTGGATACTCAAGGTCGACCTCGAGGATATAGCCTGTTGGTGAATCGAGCGCGATTGATAATACATCAAAATTGGACACGTCGTTGACCCATCGAAAATCTCCATACGGCAGCGGTTGACACATTGCCCATCCGTATAAATTGTTCACATCAAAGTATATTAGATACGATGACGGTTTCAATGGATCATACGACTGCATGTACTTGTTGTTAGCCTGTGCGTATCTACCAGAACATTGACTAAGGCCACCGCGTATACCGCGTTCGATAAACATGACCATATCAATGTCTGTAAGCAATTCAAAAGTAATTTTCGTGTACTTTAACATAGCATCCCACGTGTATCCGGGGAGAGTGTAATAATGCGCGGGATCGAGTCCATAACTTTCCATACATTTATCACGAAAATTTTCAAAAATGTCGGCTAACAACAAAACATCAATTTTGAGATACATGTCGCTATATTCACCTAGCGTTTGAATGGAGAACCGTTGCCATACGTTAATAGCATGAGAGTAATCGTTCTCAGATATCATGTTACCGGTTAGAGAACTATAAAATGATTCGCGTGACGGTAAACACGTTTCCTCCAACTTTTCAACACAGTCAACGTATTCGTATGGGAATACTCCCTTCCGTGTTAATAAATTAAATTTTTCAGCTGATATGTCTTTAAATTCAGATTGTAAAATTTGAAGTCTGTCCTTATTTAAAAACGATGCTAATTTATCCAGACTCGTATTAAGAAATTTATATGAATCAATAAAACGTAATTTTATGCATTTTCTCCAACCATTTTTGTGTTCTTCTGTACTTTTAACATATTTAGTAAACGAAATGTATTTTTCTTTTGTGATGGGAAGCAAGTCTATTTCCCCTTTAAACGCTGCGGCTATATCTTTAATAATAAAATGCGCATCGTAGCCGGATAAATTATGAAATATTATTGGAATGTAAAACGAATTTTTGTAATTTAGATTACAATTTGAATGCGCGGGACCTCGATATCTACCGGTTATGTGACAATGATCGCGTACTCGTCTATCGTCTGGCGCAAACGGTTCTTCGCAAATGTAACAATGTGTCGCGTTACGGTATGCATCCCACTCGTCTCGCGTTAAATCTGTCATGGGGACATTAGCAGATAATATGTTATTTACACTATGAGCCAATTCTTTTAGTTGTTCGACGAACCACGCGACACAATGTTACATTTGCGAAGAACCGTTTGCGCCAGACGATAGACGAGTACGCGATCATTGTCACATAACCGGTAGATATCGAGGTCCCGCGCATTCAAATTGTAATCTAAATTACAAAAATTCGTTTTACATTCCAATAATATTTCATAATTTATCCGGCTACGATGCGCATTTTATTATTAAAGATATAGCCGCAGCGTTTAAAGGGGAAATAGACTTGCTTCCTATCACAAAAGAAAAATACATTTCGTTTACTAAATATGTTAAAAGTACAGAAGAACACAAAAATGGTTGGAGAAAATGCATAAAATTACGTTTTATTGATTCATATAAATTTCTTAATACGAGTCTGGATAAATTAGCATCGTTTTTAAATAAGGACAGACTTCAAATTTTACAATCTGAATTTAAAGACATATCAGCTGAAAAATTTAATTTATTAACACGGAAGGGAGTATTCCCATACGAATACGTTGACTGTGTTGAAAAGTTGGAGGAAACGTGTTTACCGTCACGCGAATCATTTTATAGTTCTCTAACCGGTAACATGATATCTGAGAACGATTACTCTCATGCTATTAACGTATGGCAACGGTTCTCCATTCAAACGCTAGGTGAATATAGCGACATGTATCTCAAAATTGATGTTTTGTTGTTAGCCGACATTTTTGAAAATTTTCGTGATAAATGTATGGAAAGTTATGGACTCGATCCCGCGCATTATTACACTCTCCCCGGATACACGTGGGATGCTATGTTAAAGTACACGAAAATTACTTTTGAATTGCTTACAGACATTGATATGGTCATGTTTATCGAACGCGGTATACGCGGTGGCCTTAGTCAATGTTCTGGTAGATACGCACAGGCTAACAACAAGTACATGCAGTCGTATGATCCATTGAAACCGTCATCGTATCTAATATACTTTGATGTGAACAATTTATACGGATGGGCAATGTGTCAACCGCTGCCGTATGGAGATTTTCGATGGGTCAACGACGTGTCCAATTTTGATGTATTATCAATCGCGCTCGATTCACCAACAGGCTATATCCTCGAGGTCGACCTTGAGTATCCACAACATCTTCACGACGCGCACACCGATCTACCCTTCTGCACCACGCGCGATAAGCCGCCCGGTATGCGACAGGAGAAACTTCTCGCGACGCTTTACAATAAAAAGCGTTACGTCATCCATTATCGTAACTTGCAGCAGTGCATGCGCCACGGTCTTCGCGTAACGCAGATACACCGCATATTACAATTCGAGCAATCTCCATGGCTCTGCAAATACATAGAACTGAACACACAGTTCCGAACCCATGCAAAAAATAATTTTGAAAAAAATTTATATAAACTAATGAATAATGCAGTATTTGGCAAAACCATGGAGAATGTGCGCAATCGCGTCAATGTAAAATTGCTAACAAAGTGGAAGGGTAGATATGGTGCGGAGGCAATGATCGCTAAACCAAATTTTCATAGTCGTAGTATTTTTGCGGAAAATCTTATTGCTATTGAATTGCGTAATCTCGAAGTGAAATTCTATAAACCTATTTACGTGGGCATGTGCATACTCGATATTTCTAAAACATGTTTATATGAATTTCACTACGAGTACATGATGCCTTTGTATCGTGACAAATCTAGAGTTATGTACACTGACACAGACAGCCTCATTTATTACATTCAATGTGAAAACATATATGAAAACATGAGGCGTGACATACATAGATTTGACACGAGCGAGTATCCGATCGACAATGCGTATGGTATCCCTCTCAGTAACAAAAAAGTGTCGGGCCTGATGAAGGATGAAAATAATGGCGCCATTATGACCGAATTCGTGGGACTTAGGGCAAAAATGTATGCGTTAAAGGTAAATGGAAAAAAGGACACAAAAAAGGCTAAAGGTGTAAAAAGCAATGTTGTGACACGAACTATATCCTTCAATGATTATACGCGCTGTCTCAACGAAGAGATCGAGTTGACACGTCGCCAGTCGTGTATAAGATCTAAACTACATCAAGTATATACGGTGTCGGAAACAAAAATTACCCTGAGTCCTTACGACGATAAACGGTATCTTGTACCGGATTCGACCGATACATTACCGTGGGGACATTATCAGATACCATTATAAATACGTTTTTCTTTTATACGTTTTATACTTGTTATATCATGTATTTCACATTACATATATTTTTTTAATTGTACATTTTGCGTTTCACGTATTTTATAGATTACATTTTATGTATTTTAAATTTGACATTTTACGCTTTATGTTATATATATTTTACACATAATTTACATTTTATATTTCATGCGTGCTATATTTTTATATTAAAAACCTGTGCGAATTAATATTTAAAGAATGTATTATAAATAATGATGTAATGGAAGGATAATAAAGATGCTTCATGTATGTCATACAATTTATTTATATATTGTATACATTGTATTTTTATACGTTTACAATAAAAATAGTAGAGGTAATAGGCGGGTTCTGAGCCAGACAATGGGGATGACGTCACTAGGGGGAAGGAGAGGGGGAAGGGTTTGTTTTCGAAGATCCTTTGGATCCGCCGCCTCGCAGGTGTCAGATAAGGGAAGGAGTTTCATAATATCTTATATATATATATTTATTTATTTTGTAAATCTAATCTTTTTTTTATTATTGCGAATATTGATATTTCCGGTTCCCAAAAACATTTAATACGTAGTCATTTTATTCGAAGATATGTAAGTACACTGCCGAACAATGATTCGGCCCATTCCCTAGCGAGTTTATCTAGGACTTGTCCTATATAAATTTTGCTAGGATGGAATGGGTTGAATCATTGTCCGGCAGTGTACACAGATTTTCTTCGACTCGAAACTTTATCGTCACGTCGATATTAAATTTTATTGCATTCGGATACTTTTGCCGACGTGCTCGACGGAAAAGCCTACAGTTGCGTTTGATATTACCCCAAAATAAAAATTTTTCGATACAATTGAACACGTTTTCATATGTCGAAGCCCATAGGCTTATTAGTTGTAAACAAGTAGCATGGATATATATATATGGCGAGACTCTTAGAGTAACTCTTAGACCAAAAAGATCAAGCGTTCGAGATCGCAGCTCAATCGTCGAAGTTTTTCTGAAAGTGAAATTTAATTATTAAAATATATTGCAAGATGCGTACTGTACAGATTATATATCCAGTAGAAGGTGTAAGTATAAGTGACAGTGCAAGTTTTATGTGCGGTAAAGTGTATAGATTTAATAATAATTTTTAAAATTTTACAGTTTGTATACGTAGACGAGACACCAATTACAGGTGTCACATTTGCCAATAGTATTACTGTACCACTACTCCCACAACAAAATCAAATGTATATACCATTGAGTAATTTAATTTCGGTGCGCGGTTCCGTAGGACCACAGGTAAGTTGTAGATTATTCAATTTAATGTCATTATATATATATAATTATAATTACAATTATAAATTTTTTACAGCCGTGGTTTCCCTACGCTGATATACACATCCCCGGCTTTATCAATATCGAAAAGAAAATCTGGACGCAATACTTTAGAAAGATCAATCAGGACCATAATGATGATCTAATAAACCATTCTTATGGAGAATTTGGCATGGCCGACGTATTTGATTTACGCAAATTGTTTAATATGGAGCCGCTGGTTGACGAGGATTTGGAAGATTGGAGTCGCGATGAAATTGCACCGATTAATGAGTCTGGAGCCTCTAATCAGCGATTTAGAAATTTAAGAATAGTTTTTTTAAACAACATACATTTATATTTTTATATTTATACTTTTGCATTAACTATTTTTTTATTTTATATGTAATAATTAATTAAGAATATATGTTATTTAAAAAAATAAAAAATAAAAAAATAAAAATTTAGTCAGTCTCTCTTACATTTGTCTACTCATCACCATACTATCCTTTCACTTTTTATCTCGTATTATTATTATTATTATTATTATTATTATTATTATTATTATTATTATTATTATTATTATCATATATATATATATATATATATATATATATATATATATATATCATAGTTGACATGTTTGCTGAAAAACTTAAGAATACGTTTAATACTCACTCTCCAAAAATTTCTTTATTACGATTGAGCATATGTCGAAGCTCAAGCGGTCCACAGACTTCAAAGATCACGTGACTATTTACAAATAGTATGGGTATATATGACGATACCCTTAAAGCATCCCTTTAGAGCTACGGATCATAGGTTCGAGTTATAGTCGGTTTGTCAAAACGTGAAACCTACACAAATTTTCAACGCGGGTTAAACGAATCTGCGTTTTTTTACATATAATGGAAAATTTCGAACAAGTAGAACGCGAACTCTTAGAACAAGTAAATGGAGTTGCTACATTGAGCGAATTTTTTACATGGCTACAACAATGTGAGGAATGCATCGAACAGCTCGGGGAACGCAATCGTACCAAGCGTCTTCGACTAGCTGTTGGACAGAGACAATCTTTGGTAGCGAGAATCGCGCGACTCGAGGGTGAAAAAACGCGACTGCAAAGACGTTTTATACACGTAGGTGGTAATTACGCGAGCACTAGTGACAATAGCGATAACGCGAGACTTGAGTGGCGTGAAATAAATACTGCGTTCAAGAGCCGTATCTTAACCGGTGTAATAATTAATGTGCATCACATCGAACCACGTCAATTTTTAGAAGAAGCTAAAAACATTGTGCTCGAGCGAGTGCGGGACGCTCTAGAAAGACACAACAGTCTAAAAGTGAACACCGCGTTTAACGGTGAGTTTGTAACAGGTGAAAAACATGCTAATAAAAGCATTACCACGAAAAACAGCGCTCTCTTTAAAACATCGGACTTGGATGAGTGGTATGAGCGGTACATTATCGAGGTTACGTTAGCGAAGCTCGAAGAATTTGAAGAAGGCGATAGTGGATGGGCGCTGTCGCGTATACAAAATTTAACCGTAAACGTGAACAAGTACAATCCTATGCATGCGGGGCATCACGTGACATTACCGCGGCAGATAGCAACAAAACGTGCGGTTGTTAGCGTGAAATCAACAGACTATGCATGCTTCGCGTGGTCGGTGATAGCTGCTCTGTATCCCGCAGAAAAGCATAGTGAAAGAATGACATCGTATCCGCATTATACAAAGATTCTGAATTTCGACGACATTGAGTTTCCAATCGCTCTGAAGGACATTGAAAAATTTGAGAGACTCAACGACATTTCAGTCAACGTCTACGGGATCGAAAAGGATAAAATTCTTCCGCTGCAGCTCTCCAAAGACAAGAAAGAGAAGCACGCCAATCTTCTGTACGTGCAAGATTCGGGCGAAGACAGCATGGGCCACTTTGCATGCATCAGGAATCTGTCCCGCCTAGTGAGCTCGCAAGTGAGCAAACACAATGGAAAAGTATACATTTGTGATCGGTAAGTATACAAGTAATGAAACTCGGATTCTTTTATCTTATAAGTAATAGTAAAAATGAAAAAATCTATTTATTTTGCAGGTGCCTACATTACTTCAATTCCAAGGAAAAGTTGAATGTCCATAGCAAAGACTGTCAACGGATGAATGACTGCGCTATCCGATTGCCTACTGAGGACGACAAGTGGCTGAGCTTTCGCAACGCAAAGAACAAGGAGCAACTTCCCTTCGTCGTTTACGCGGACCTCGAGACTACACTGCGGAAGACGCAACCTGACACGGAGCAAAAATCGTAAATATACCAGCATCACCAGATATTCAGCATCGGATACTACGTGCGATGCTCGTACGACGACGCGTTATCCGTGTATCGGTTTCATCGTGATCCCGATTGCATATCATGGTTCGCGAAACAATTAGAAGAATTGGCGCATAACGTTAAGGCTCGTTTATCCGCTAATGTTCCCATGAACACGTTGTCGAAGGAACAGT